>NW_027187617.1:0-71511 GCF_041381155.1 Argopecten irradians | reverse complement strand
CATAGCAAAAATACCTATTTCCGGTTTTTTTTCAAAATTCGTGGGCGAAGCTAAGAGAAGTAACGAAATAACAATCTGCACTTTTTTTATTAAAAGCATGAAACTTGTGAGTAGACAGGACAACTAAAATAGGATGCTAACAGGAAGCTATTGAAAAAGGTATCTACTTCCGGTATTTTTCAAGATGATGGCCATTTTGTAGACGAAACTTAGAGAAGTAATTTAATTACACGCTGCACTTTTCGAAATCGACAGAAAAAATATTTTTAAAAATGGCATCTGAGTAGCCATGACAACTAAAAAAAAGATTTTAACCGGGAGCCATTAAAAAAAATCCTACTTCCGGTATTATTTAAGAAAGCTGCAATTTCCGTGGACAAAACTAAGCAATTCTAGGAGAAGTAACGAAATAGCAGACTGCACTTTTATTAAAAGCATGAAATTTGACACGTGAGAAGCCAAGACAATCAAAATGATTTTTAAACCGGGAGCCATTGAGCCATTGAAAAAGTGCCTTCTTCCGGTATGATTCAAGATAGCGCTCAGAACACACTAAAATAAGAAATGACAGTACGTACTAAATTGCGGAATGAAACGGAACGAAGAAAACAGAAACATATGATATAAACTTCAATGTTTTCGTCCAACGGGCAGCTTCATTGTCCGTCCAGCGTCAACGTTTCCCTTCAAACAACTTCTTCTAAGAAATTATGATACATAGGGTCTTGAAATTTGGCTTATAGCATGCTGGCGAGCGATGAAGGGCGTCCAAGTTTGTTCAAATGAATAACCTTGACCTTTTGGTTAATAACCAAGTTTGTGCAAATGAATGACCTTGATCAGTATTCAAGGTCACAGGAGTCAAAAAGGTTAATCGGTCAAAAAATCTTAATCTTTAAACAGCTTCTTATTAAGGCCCAAGAAGCCTGAGTCATACATATAACTTGACTCACTTATATCTTAAGTATGCACCATGATTACCAGATAGGAGGTGGGAGATAAGTCTTTTAGCTCGGCATTCGCAACATTGACCCCTCTTTTTATATGTCTGTTCTGCTAATGAATAAAATTAGTGGGATAGTGTGTGTGTGAGGGGGGTGTTAAGGTATCTGACACGTCAAAGTGTGTATTTTTACTCAATCTATAAGGGTTTACTTAGATTCATGCTCCTTTAATTAAATTTATATTTCATGCAAATTTCACTGTTATGATTTGTCGCTTAAACATTTGATATTTGAACATGGACACGTAACTTAGCGTGATTTAGCTCATCAAAAGCATATATCGGCATATAAGAGAGCCGAAATCTATGGATCAGATATTGCTGATTTGAATAAAGCGTCTACAATCACCGTCATGTTCAGTACCTTCGAGTTCTCTCGGAATTCCGAATCGTATCAGGTGACTGACGTTGACACGACCTGCACGTGGTGAGCGAGGTACCTAGCGTAACCGCACATGTGCTTGCTAACCTTTTCATTCCTTCTGTCTTATATGAGCAAAACATGTTGGTATTTGTCCACAGCGTGAGTATTTGCAACATCTAATTCAAATCAAAATTTTGTATCAAATATTGTAATGTGCGAGCATTATTTTTTCTTTGTAGATCCAGTCTGCTGATGTCGATCACATGTTCTTCTATTGATTTTCATAAACTCTCTCTCTCTCGTGTTACTTCGAGATTGTCGCGACAATGTTCGGAAGAGTTCGGAATGATTCGGCATCTTTCGAGTTTTTTTTTCTCGTGTACACTATAAAAGGATTTTTTGCTTTTAATATTATTTTTTTTTCCAGTGCTACAACTTTTACAAAAAGTGGTAAATTTAGAAAGTTTAAACCTCAGAGAGACGGAGAAAAAAATATTTATGTGTATTTAATATTATTGATATGTTTAAAGCTTGTCAATATGTTATCTCTTATAACTGTCAAAGATATATATAAGGATTGAATTTTGCTTTGGTTGATTTCATGGGGTGCATGAATTGAGTTGCTCTTGAGAGTTCATTGAGTTTGAGACCAAGAGCAACCGTATTCATCACCCGATGAAATCGACCAAAGCAAGATTCAATCCTTATACTTCAATTCAATCGCATTAGATTTTTGTTATTTTTATCTAAACGTTTTGCGTGTCTCTTGGCTTGTACAAGTTTACAACGATGAGATGTAAAAAATAGTGCGTCATTAGAATACAACTAATTAAAATTAAAATAAAATGTGCAATCATATTACAATTTGCCATACATTTATTTAGAAACAATTATATTATCAATGTAATCCAGATAAACAAAAAATATTTACATAAATTTTAAAATGATTGCAAAAATCGTCTACGAAGCTGCGGAAGGATTATGTCTAGACTGTGTGATACGGTTGTCTCCTGCTTCGATTTTCAAAACGGAGTCATCCGGTAACGTGATGGAGAACGGAAGGCTCTAGTGGTTTATGTAGCTTTTAGACTTGATACAAGTTAAAAAAAAACGATTAAAGGTAAATCGACATTCATTGACTTTTTATTTAGTTTTTCTTATCGTCGTTTAGGCTTCATTATTTCTAACGGAGACGTTCTAAACGTAGTTTCGCCTTGTCTCATGCATTTGTTAAAATCTTTTAACATTTTAGTAAATCTCAATAAATTTTGGTTTTGTTTTTTTTCCCCGTTTTGTTTATTTACAACACTTGCAACGTCACGACGACGCTTGTAATGGCATGTCTTCCATCACCTAATTACCGACGGGACAATAAAAACCAAAAAATAGCTTTTGTACGGTAAGCGACTTGGTGTATGAGCGGAAAGCTCCGTACTTAATTTGAAAACAGTTATTGATAAACACACTAAATTAACAAAACTATGAATCAATAGCTTCAAGCAAGATTTGGAAGCTTCGCTTCCTAAACATAACACCGATTCGAAATAAAAGAGATGAAACAGGTGAATTTTTTGGGCGTTTGCTTGCCATCCGTTTTGTTTGGTTAATATGAATTTCCACTGCACGGCATTGGAAGAGCGAAGCTTACTTGTATCCGATTTTTCATTTCATGGGTGGATCCTAAATTTCGCGTCATTTGTAGACATGATCTGACGTATTGATTCTTTGTGCTCAGCGCTGTGCCTGTCATTTGAGCTTCATTGTCAATATATATTCGAAAAAGCTTCGAAATACATTTTCGAGGAAATATCACAGAAAGAGAAAATAGAAAGAAAGTTAAAAGGAAGTTAAAATTACACCGAATCGAAAGAAAAAATTAAATGATATAATTTTTGGGAATTACCGTTTGAAAGGTTTTTGCTTGCCATCCGTGAGGTACAGGTTAAATGCACGGCATTACGAAAAAAGCGAAATTTGCTTTATTATTTAAAAGAATAATTTAAATATGTACTTTTGCTAAACTATAGAAAATTTACCGGATAATTCGATTTCTCGTAGGGCATAATCTCAAAGAAATGAAATCTCAAATATTCGTTTTTTATTCTGTGTTCATTCAAGGCCTGGAGTGCCGCGTAAGCGGATCCTATGATTTCGCGCCATTTGTTTATGACATGATGTGACGCATCATGATTCTTTGTGCTCATTTTCACTAGGTGGATATTTTTGACTGCATTCCATAGCTTTTCATTTTCAAAGTGTTATCATTATTATTTTTATCAAAAAAAAACTTTAATTATTCCTGTTATGCATTTGCATTAATTAAACATATATTTACTGGAGAGAGCAGTACCGGAGCAACGCACAACAGGAACAGGTTAAACTCGAAGTACGAAAATGTTTTTAAGAGCCATCCATGCATGCAGGTCATTGATCTCAATATATAGCTTTGGCTTATGTACAATGTTACCGAAACAGAGCTTCGGATTTTCAAAACGGATTTCGCACGTCGAAAGAGCTTCGCTCTTATTATCAAAATAAATAATCATCAAACCGAAATGCTAGATGGATACTGCTTTCACTATCGACATTACATCAGCCAGATTTGAATACTCCTGCAGTCCCGAAACTATATAACTATATAACGTATTGTTCAAATGAATAACGTTGAAGACATTTTTCATTTTCAGAGAGAGCCAGGATAAAATGATATGTAAGTATAGCCAAAGTGTTCGATTTTGTATTATTTTAAGCGAAAATGTGGATGGAAATCCGCCAAACTGTCGATGATATTTTCTACATCTAATTTATATTTTGAAGGTCTCATACATAAAGATTTGCTGACAAGCTGCCGGTAACGATTTTATCGATACAAAAGGATTCAATCCGAGAGGATTCTTCTTGATGAAACTTGCTAATACGTGATATCATGCTTAATAGGTTCCTGACGGGACAGTGAGTAATAGTTTTTTCCTAGTATCTGTCTGTAGGTAAAGATAAGTAGTTGAAACTACTTCATAGTTAAGCTCTCCTGTTCTTTATCTTGAAATAGTAACTGTGAGTTATTATACCATATTCTTAAATAGTGCAGGATATTCGACTGCTTGATATGTACTCAAGTATAAACGAACATGTAAATGTCCTGATTCAGTTTCAATCTAATTTTTAATAATCGTAACTTACGGACTAAATGCTTACTTTTTCTTTTTCTTTTTTAAATCATCAGCTTTCTTAACTAACTTCACAAAACCCAAAATTTTCTACAAAAGAGTTGCAAAACTGCAAAAAAAAAATATCTCTATTCTAATATCCTTAATAAGAACTTCAACAAATGAAAATGTGAATTTTTACCCTTTGACCGTTAACCTTTACAATATAATGTTTCCAACCTATCATTATCGGAGAACTACATATAGCCGCAAATGACGATTTTTTGTAGATGTACTGTTTTTTATTCATTTATTTTCCATCAATGTAATAGTTGATCTTTGGCAAAAATCAATATATGTGATATAATGCATTCATATGAAAAGACAAAAGTTCTCCAAATAGTAAAACCTATATGAAATATTACAATCCGGATATGGCAGTTCAATCCTAATTCAAAATTTATTTATTATTTAATTAGCACGATGCTTGAAATCGGGACTAACCACCGATGCAGGATCATGGAGATAACCCGACATGGTGTGTTGTTTATGTTCACAGACTGAATGGACACTGACGTACTACCCGATCAGAATTTTTACGATCGAATACGTGAACAGGAAAGAAGGGTTAGGGAATTAGGTCAGTTAAATTTTGATATGAAGATACGGGTACCCTATAGTATTGGTTCACCTCAGTTCATCCGTTGTAAGTTTAACTCTAGTTATTTCATATAAACTCAGATCTGCAACTCGATATGAAAACACCCTACTCTTATTTTCCAAATTATAACATATTTATTGGAAAACATTGCGCCATAAGAAATTACGCTTAAACCTTTGTCTGATTTCATTATTTAACATTGAATAGCACATATATGTAGTCTAATAGCTGGAATAGACATTTCAGCGAACCAGTCGTCGTCCCTACTCACTGTATGCCGCGGCGCTTAAACAGGAACGAAGCTACCTAGCACTTTTATGAACTTTAAGTGTTTCTCTCGTCCAGGGGATAGAACCCAGAGCCTACCTACATAAGCGAATTGCTTTAAGCTATTAAGTTCTAGATGCCTGTTTTTCAATGCATCTTTTTACATGAAGCGTATCATTTTTATCATTACCTCCCCGCAAATGGGGAGAGTGGTATTTGCGTATATACGTATTAATGTATCTCAAATTACATTAATCTACAATATCGCACGTTCGACAAATGATCATATCAATACATGATGATATATCTGAAAATGTTAGAAGCAATAATGGTAACGACCCAAAGAAAAGCGAAGCCAGTAAAAGCTTGAAAATGAAGCAAGCGAATGGGCGCTTATTAGACTTAGACACAAATTTGCACAATCCTTTTCTAAAATTATTTCAGAAAATAATCCTATACATGGATGCCTACACATTTTCGTATTTGCAGTCGTGTATCTAATGTCAAAGTAGGTGTCATTTAATGCCTCAAAATGGAGATGGACGTTTATAAGATTGGGCCTGTGACTCTTATTGGATCAAATATTGCATATAGTTTCTTAACGGAATACGATAAAACAGTGTTCATTTTCATGTGCAAATACATTTCGCAACGGATTTAAAAAACCAGAAAAATAAGTCGTCGCCTTAAATACCTAAATACCTTTAGCATAAGTACAATTAAATACCGTACAGGCATAAAAACTCAAAACATAACTAGGATTCCTTTACAATATAATGGACATGTAAAGTATCTTGTAAAGTTGTTTTTTTACCATTTCATCAAGGTTTCCACATGGTCATTTTGCTAACAAATATTGATCAGCTTGGAAGGAAACGAAGAACTGTCAGAGATTTATATCGGCAATAAACTGCGGGAAAGTGATGAGGTTCTCAGTATCAAAGAACACATGTTGACGTCATGAATATCTACCCAGTACAAAATTATTCAGCGGAGCGTAAAACTATCGTCAACATGGATATACTTCTCCTAAATGCCGTACGTTTGTATGCTGTACATTTTATGTGAAGATAGTAAAAAGCTGGACAGACTGGAAGATAGTAAAAAGCTAGACAGACCTATTTTAAGAAATAGTAATAAAACGGACCACCACCATTACGACAGAACATTTTCCTAAAAATATAAAAATATAATAAGTTTTATTTCACAAGATATTGATATAGACTTACAGCTATTTCTTGTGTGTCCCAGGTTTAAACGTATATATTCTGTCAGTTGTCAGTGGCATGCGATAGCTGGCCAGGTCCTGTACATAATAGTCTGGGTTATAGGGTTCATAAGTATTCTTGTTGTATGTGTAAAAGGTACAATGTAAACATGTGCCTGAACATCTTATATGTAATGCTAATTGTGAAACTGGTTCAGTCAGTAAAATTGTTCAGCGTGTTATATATGTTATATACAGTAGCTATCCATTGTATCAGATGTTTCAGTTGTTGGGTATCATGGCCAAATACTGATCCCCATGCTTTCGTTTGTAATGTAATTGTATGCGAACACATTAACCATTATAAATAGAGCTGACCAGTGAATGTAGAGATACATACGGGAGACAGCTGAGACAGGGCTAGAGAGAAGAGGGGAGCTAGACTGGAGCACAAGCACACCTTGTGTGGGTCCTATTTTGGACCACATAATCATGGACTGTATCTATATTGTTAATGTAAACCATAGTGAAAAGTGTAGAATGAAGTACAACGGAAAATAAAATGTCGACAGAAATTGGAGTCCAGTCATCGACATTCCATACAACAAATATTGTACAATCAACTAAAAGCAATACAAATTTATAAAAAACAATATTCAAAATTCATTTTATTCATACTGGTACCGTGAGCGTAGGTCGATGGGACCTGGAATTTTTGCAGAAGGACACCACTTTATGAATACAAGACCATTGGACACTTCGCGTGAGCTTACTCCACTAAATGAATCACCAGCTACAAACAACACATCAACAACAAGTTTTCGACCAGCAAACCATATTCCATTCCATTCTACGATCATCAGTGCCACAAGAACACAGAACACATCCTACAATATAGAATCTTCAAGGAACCAACGCTAATGACCACGACCACCATACACCAACCATAAAAAGACAGAAGAACGAAGAAAGAAGAAGGAAAATAAACTCTGTATAATAATTGTGATTTTCTAAAATTTTTGGACATTTATCAGTGTTTTTGAGATATTGGAATTTAGTGTTTGGTAATGTATTATGTTTATTTTTTTTCCTAAATCTCTATTTACATCTTTTCTTAATTCCTGTAATTTTGTTCTTCATCTAATTCTTATAAGATCTCAAATTTAACGTTACTTTTTACTACAAATTTTAAAAACAATGTAAAACTAAGTTTATTATTTTTACACACACGGAAAAGGATGATAGTTTTTCTAAAGCAAATATTCATCTAATAATGTAGTGTAATACATACTATTCTAAATTCTGTATGTTTATTATACACTGCTTCATTTACTTCACCAAGTTGTTATTATCAATAATTCTGTAATTTATATTTTAGTGATATGATTTTTTTTTTCCTGAACTTAGATTTTTGACAATTTTTGCTAAAGTTATATTATGTTTAATTTAATTTTATTGATATGTTCATGACTTGTGCTATTTATTTTCAACTATTCTCAGAGAAGGTTCCCTTAACATACTTTTTGTTTTAAACTATTTTTTATTTACATAAATACACTTTCATAATATAAAGCATATTTAAACGTCTGGAAATGTTCTGCTGACATAGTCTAACATGCAGTTTTAAAAAGTAAATGATGAGAACAATAGGGTGGTGAGCTATCTCATTAAGGCCCATTTTCACGATATTAATGACCTATTTACGTTTATTATTTCACGTTGGGAGGAATACCCGATACAGTTTGATGGCGGGCACACACAAGTTTTTTTTATGTTTCTCTCAACGTTTACATACAATATACACAAAATGGAACTTTCTTTGTAAGATGATCTTCATTTCATGTTATTTATCATAAGATCTTAGCCTGATTGGAAAGCAAGATTTCACGGCTTGATTGTTAAGACGGTATGACGTCAACTCAAGCATTTTTTTCCCTTTTCATTAACTTCTTTTTTATACAGCACAAGTTTGAACAGTACTAGTTCAGGTTAAATCAATTTTTTCTATCCTTTTTGGATTTATTAGCTAAATGAAATTTTCTATGCTTATGAACTCTTATCATCCTTTATTTTACAAAATCAATGTATTTAAACATTCTAACAATAACTATTAGACATTTAAAATATAATTAAACAATTATCTCTTTTACATATTTTGTTTTACTTTGAGTAAATGTAGAATTACTTTTTATAGCATTTTCTTTTTACTGGTTGGTTAATACTTAAATATCATTCATAATACATTTGGAATCATGCATCTGGTAATTTCTATATATTGGTCATTTTATAATTGATTTAGCAACTTACATTTATTAGATATACAAAAACGCTGTGGCCAGGTCAAATTATTCAATTAATTATATTGCATCATGTACATTTATAACTGGTAAGTAACAAGAAACATATATGTTCTAAATGTAGCTACAAACTATCATATATATACCTATGATTACTTAAGAGAATATTTTTCCACATTATTAAAAGTACACATTTTCTTTAAGCAATGTAACAATTTATCGCTAAAATTTTATATACTCTGTGACTTATTCATGGTAATGCTGTTGTTCTATAATTTTTTCATATGGAAGTTCTTTTAACATTTAATATTGTGACATTAATACACATGAAATTCATATGCACTTAGATATAATGCAAGATATACACACACATTTAATTATAATAATTTGGGGAATGTCAAATGCAGTTTTATGCTGGGTTCACATAAGTTGAAATATGTTCTTCTTGCGTTATTTACACCCACTTTGTTACATTTATTACTTTACACAACAAAGAACTTCCTTTGCATTATTTTTTACCAGTCTTATTCTAACTAAAGACAAGGCATCATGCTAGTGTTTTAAAACGATATGACGTTGACATAATGCCTTTCATTTGCTTTCATTTTCATTTTTATCTTCATAACAGCATAATTATCGTGATTATATCGAAGTCATGTAATTTTTTTTTTTTTTTTTTTTTTTTTTTTTTTGCATTTTGTTTACACAAATTCTAGCTACAAATATAGAATCAGTTCTTGTACGTTCCCATGTTGATTTTATTTATTATATTTTTTTATATTTTATACCCCCACAATCGCAAACGAAAATTAGGGGGTAAATGAATTTCAGTTTATCGTAAAAAACAAGTTTGATAACTACCAATGTGTGTTGTGATATTATTTTGTAAACTCCAACACCCTCGTTTGATTTTGTTTCGTTTAGTTTCATTTTGGTTTTACCTCGCACTTAACAGATACCCGTCGGATCTATTATCCATGTATACCTAATGACACCTGGTAATAAAACACACTGATGTAAATGGTTTGTAGAAGTTAAAACCAGACATTCAAACGTTTACCACACTAGTGTTAGAGATTATTTCAATATTGGGCAAAGAAGTAATTCTAACGGTGTGGACAAAAGATTGTCGAATTTTCGAGCCGATCTAAGACCTGCCCCTTTGTCAAGACACAAGAACAACAAATAAAATAACATGTTAGGGACGGTCACGGACGTACACAAAAAACATAAACAATGAACACATATAGAATATACAGATAAACTAAAGGGACAGTTTGATATGCCTAACGGTGCACGCATTGATTACATAAAGTGTCTACGTATGTACAAATGTAAATAATTTCTAATTAAAGACTATTTTTAATTTCACAACCGTTTCACACCGCTTCTCTATAGATAGACTAAATAAGCCTTCGGCGATCGCAACTAAATACAGAGTATAATATATATACACATTATATTGTCAAAAGAATAAGAAAACAGGCATATCGCCAATATTAGTCTTCTTCTGTTACTTCCCGGTTAGGCTTGAAAGAAATATGGTATGTTTCACTTTATTACAAAAATACGGCATTACGTGTTTGGTATCGAATTCAGGAATAAGGAATTTATGTTCATTGACTATACATTTTAATTAAAATGATAATTTCTACATAAAAACATTCTTAGCAAGCAAATGAAGTTGATAATTAATAAAACACATTAAACTGATCAGTATCTTATCCTGTGAAAAGATATCCAGAGCAAGCTTACAGTGAGTGTTGCAGGCATCACACGTCCCCTGCCGTCTATTACAATTTCCTATTCATAACAAGTTATTATTGCTTAGTTATGCTGCCATTGTATGAAGTTTGAATAAATTCTGTTGACGCGTTATCGTCTGGAAACTAATACTTTGTGTAATAATCTATTTTTAGTAACACTGACCTTTGTTGTAGTCCTTTTGACCAAAAATTCAATCGCAAACTATATCTTATTATATACCATCATTGTATGAAATTTGAACAAAATTCTGTTGATGTCTTCTCAAGTTACCCGTCCATAAACTACAAGTTTTGAAACATTCTGCTTTTTAGTAACAGACATCTTTGTAGTTGACCTTTTGAGCTCAAAATTAAGTCCCAATCTGTATTTACTTATATGATATCATCGTGTTTTCAAGTTATCGCCCGGAAACGAATATTTTTGTGAAGCAATCTATTTATAGTAGCAGTGACCTTTGTAGATGACCTTTTAAACCCCAAATTCAACCAAAGTTGTATTTTGCAATATGCTATCATTGTGTGAAGTTTGATCAAAATCCATCAATTCATTCTCAAGATATCATCTGGAAACCAAATTCGGACAGACAGACGGATGGGCAGACAGACAGACAGACAGACGAAAAAACATTATAGTTCCCTCCGGTTTCACCGGCAGGGGACTAATAAGCAAATAACAATTCGGATAAGATAACGGAATAAAGACCTTTAAGTAAAACACAGTTTATTTTTCATGATATGGAATATAACGTCGTTGGTCTGACTATGCTACCGATTTTTTAATCAATGGTAGCTGAAAATTAAAAATTACAATTCCAAAGTAGTTTGAAACTAATTCTGTTATTTATAACTGATTGACTTTTACTGCGCTCAATCGATGCGTTTCCACATGGTAAGAAGAATTTTGGTGAGGTCTTTATATACGTTACTACTCTTGATAAATCTAATAATGTTAGAAGGGTATTCAAGGTAAAAAAAAAACATTCAGACACCAGATACAAATACATGAGATTATTTTGGTTTTCATTATAGGAACGTGTTATATTTGAGTCTTTGAAAGACGAGTATTGTTTATGTTTAATTATTACCTATCCGGTGACCTTGATTGTTTGGCACGATACCAAAGAATATGCTTAACTGCCATATTTCTCATAAACAATGGCGATACGATAACATTTAAACTATTATATTACACTATTGCACTCTAAGTAACTTAACAAAATGTTGATTCATCGATTACTTGTAGACAGGGCGCACGATTGCCGACATGAAAAAAAACCTGCAGCACACATTCAGAAATGTCAGGCATACTTTAAAAAGTGTCTGGTAGACACAAAGTTAACAAAACTGCCTTTTCAAAAATAATTTTAAAAAAATGCCATAAAAAATATATTACGGCAATGTTAATCTGCACCCCGCATTTATGATGAATAAAATATGTTCAGCAAAATGCAAACGTGACGAGAGTGAAAATTTCAGAATAAGACATGTAGGTATTTTACTTATATTATATTCAGCGTCGTAACGTTATTTTACTCTTGGACTTTCACTGCTTCCACTTCATCAGACCGCACGAAAACAAAAGTGAACTTGACCGGAGTGCCCAAAAGGTCCACTACCTTTCAGAAATGTTGGGTTTTTTTTTATTTTAAAATTGGAAATGTAAAATGAAATTGAAAATTTTGTAGAGATGCAAATGTCATAGGCTTAACGTAAAATACTAAATTGCAACACCTTCGGAACAATTTTATGAAAATAAATTAACTGTTAATTTTCATGACGTGCGTCGCCCTAATTAACTTAGTTGACAGTCAGTACGCAAGACAATCACTACGCAAGACATCAAAAAATGCTAAATTAATCTTCACTTTTATCATATTTCACGCAAATGGGGTGAAACAAAATTCAATTTGCTTAGTATTGTTTTACTCAGTTAACTTCTATGAAATGACCAGTCTTAAATACACAAAAGTACAAAAATAACAAAAAAAAATCATAGGTCATGTGTCAGCAGAAATCTGACACATATTGAAAGATTAGTAGTTTTGAAATCAATTATTAAACTTAATTTCAATCATTTTTTGATACCTATTTCTACTCCTGGAATCGCTTTCAGTCAAAAGCTGAATACTTGATTATTTAATTACATTTGACAATCGCCAGTTGATACAACCATAAGAAATTAATGGTCTTATAATGGTTGATTTTCCAAAGTCTACGTGAATGCGAAGGCTACTTAGAAATAAAAGAAAATGCTGAATTATTATTTATGAAGCACATCACTTCCTAATTTCATATATATCGGATTTACGAACTAATTCTTTCAAAAATTATAGAACGGATAATACATTTCCAGGCATAGGTTAGGGTTTCTGAAGTAGTACAGGTGAGAACTTCCTCTGAATTTTTAAGAATTCCTTTACGGTACAACCCTATTTTTTCTTTGATAATTAATATAATTTAACTAAAGATGATTTGATAAGGGTGTTCGAAATATATGTGAATTATTAGATAATGAGAATAAGTTCCTTTCATTTAATGGTTTTCAAAGATTTTGCATAGAATCAAAATTTGTTTTTGTTTTACCTAAGTATATGTAATTACATCAAGAAAATGTGTAAAAGAAAATCTTAACTTAAACCTTAGATTGTTGAACAAAATAGAAACACCATTCATACCTGGCCATATTCTTTTTATTTAAAAGTATTAAGGATGTAAAGACATGTATTTGTGTTTATTTGAAAATGATGTTTGATAACATCAGAGCAGGAATGGATATTAACAATGCCTTAAGAATTTAACAAAGACACATCCATACAATGGTTTCAGTATCGACTACAACACCGTATTCTTCTTTTCAATAATTACATAAAACCATAAATATTTCAGAAAATAATATCTGTAATACAGAAATTGAAACCACAAAACACATATTTTGGTATTGTTAAATATCCTTTCAATTATGGCAAGATATGAAAAGAGAAATGTATGGGGGAAAATGAAAAAGACTGATAATATTAATTTATATTAGAAGCAGTACTATTTGGTGAGTCTAATTTTTCCGATATCGCTAAATTTTGTAATTCTTTATAATTTGTTTATGAAGTTATACATATTTTCTGCATAAAGACAAATAACCCATAAGTATTTTGAGGTTTTTTATACAATATATCTGATGAAAAACAGCTGTCAATCAAAAATGGCTGTATTGAGAAATTTGATCAAATATGGATAAATTGAAACATGCCAATCAAAATGTTTCTATCATATTTATGTCGAAGTACTTAATGTGTGTGATGTGAGTGAGGTGAGAGTGTCTTTTTGTGCTAGTTTTTGTTTGCTTACACAAACATTTTCTTCTCTCTGCTACAAACACTGAACCAAAACAACCAATCGCAAATTATTATGATAGCAAAATATCAAATATTGCTTTTTCATATTTCAAAAGTTATGTCCCTTTAATTATACTTCATTAATTGAGCCTTCAAGATTTAATGATTATACTTCAAAAACAATGGAATCATTAGAACTAGTTTGGGTCATAATTATGTTAATGTTTGTGTATACTGTGCCGAGACCCCTCCTGTGTGAGGACAATATTGTTCGCGGAGTTCAACCTAGGACGCCCCGAGCCCTGACTGCTCCCTATCAAAATACAGCATATATTTGTTGCTATACCACAAATATATATACATATCACTTTTTGGCTGTGGAAATAAAATATCTGTACTGCATTTGTTTGGTGTTGTAACCTCGTCTTAGGACATCGATATACCGTGAAAGACTAATCACCTTTAAATCTAAATAGTTTACCCATGTTTAACAACTTCTACATGCATTTTAAAAAACGGTGTAGTGGTGTAAGTTTAACAGCATCGTTTTGCCAATAAAACTAAATGCCAGGTACAATTACATTATCGTAATATATTTTTGCCAGACCGTTTTGTAAACTCGTAATATTAATGTGCCGGACACATCTTGAAATTGGCCGTAACCTATTGTATTGATACACATGTTTGTCCAGGCCCATATCAGCCATCGTACAGGCAGGCTATTTAATTTCAATGTGAGAACATACTACCACAGCAGACATAACCCTTTGATTACAGCGCGGAATATGAGTGCACATCATAGGGACGAGATACAATTAACTGTTTAGAGCTGGGACGATACAGACAACCAATAGCGGATCACAAAACAAAAGATTGCGTGTGTGATAACATGTGACGTAACCCACAGGTCAACAGATATAAGGATAAAACATAATGTGTCGTACTTTACCCTACTAAGGTCGCTATTGTTTTTTATGTTATTTATATCATTTAAACAGACGTATCTATGCATTTATGGCATTGAGTATTGTTCTATTAATTTTGATTAAGATCTTCATTAACATGTGCCAAGATTACTTACGTAATACATTTTGTGGCCCCTTCGGAACCTGATCGGTATGCTTTGTTCGTGTCTTCTTCGATATCGCGATAATAACAAGGTTCAATGTAGTTAAACGATAACCTGATTTTTGTCAATTCAGTTCTGTCTTTTGAATATCTTTTATCAGGGAAATAATCTATATTATATACAATGGTAAAATTGAATACATAAGAAATAGGTGCATACAATAAAAACAGTAAAAAAGTTAAATTAGCTTTATAATTATGGGGAAATATCTGATGATTTGTACAGCCCTGCAAGAAGGCGTAAGAATTGTACCTACTGCCCATATATTGCATGATCCGTAAAAGGCGACTAAATTTAAGACCTTACCTTTTCTTTCTTTTTTTTTGTTTTCTCTTCTTCCCAACGTCTCCCTTGACACCACATCGTTTGGCATTTGGATGAGTGCTAGCCCCAGTGAGGAAGGCTATGGTTCCTGTCCCCTGTCCTAGACACACAAAAGTTTATAACAGTGGTAGTTTCTGCTGCTGCTTAGCACTCGGCATACTGGGAGTTGGACTACTGGATCACCCGTTGTCAGTATAATGTGACCGGGTGGGGTATGTTGCTTGGTGTCTTCAGTGGAATGCTAGTGACATAGCACTATACAAAAGGCAAGAGTTCCACTATACAAGAGAATACAATATAAATATACCGCAGTTTCCCACAACACACACTTAGTTTACACACACAACACATCACATACATGGGAGGCCGTCCTTACATGACCCTGGCTGTTAAGAGGACGTTAATTTAATCAATCAAACAAACGATTAAGGGTTAATTAAGGGCAGACTCCCATTTGTGCAACGTGATGTTGTGTGTAAATGTCAATGTCTTGGGAGGTGTTGTATATTCTTATGTCTCCTTGTTGTAGAAAAACTATCTCACTGAAGCGCGCCGTCGAAGGCATCGAACAGTCACGTCAACCCAGACATAGTACACTGATAGCGGACAGACAGTGGTTCCACACCTTTAAATCGAGAAGCGTCTGCTAATATCTCAATAATATTTTAATTTAATTATACCCTAGTCCTCGATACCCTTGTTATCACATTATGTAAATTTTCGATGATAACTTATATCGATATTTCTATCAGTTTCTAGATGCAAAGAAAAAGATTGGTAAAGGGAGAAACTTTATAAATAAGTTAATAACAAACTCTACCTTGTAAACACTTTTATCACATCTTTTCACATTTTACTGAATTAAAGCTGTCCATTTCGTTTTTTGCTCCGATACGTTTGATCTTAATAATTGTGTTTAGTTACAAACTCATTTAGGGATTATAAAGGTATTTAAAATAATTAATTCACGTCATTACCACCAACTATTCCCCCATATAGATAAAACAAGGGCAGAGGGAATGCACTAAAATAATAGGTATATTGAGTTCGGAATATTAAGGCAGGATAGTCTATCACGTGCAATTACCCTAGTCTATGGGACGTGAAACAACATAAACCTTCAACAGAGGTCATTCAAGGATAATCTGGCGAGATCTGTGTGTGTTGAAAATTGTTAACTTTAAACTGAAGTGCACGCTACATTTAGCTAATCGTATATCGTGTCTTTTCACCCTTTGTGTTGTGCACGTTAAATTGTGACATTCGAGTGCAATCAACTGCTATATATGATAAAATACTTAGTACCGACACTCATTGGCACAGCCACAAAAGCTAGCTGATGGACTATGCGGCTGAAATGCACATATCTATGTATCGTCACATTAACCCCTCGTAGACAAGCTTCGTACCGAAGCTTTCCTCGGTTCAACCTGGCATCCTGTCCATGCTGTTGTTATAGCGGTGCCGTCTCATGACTAGAACCTCACTATTCACCACAGTACCAGGACCATTGTGCTTCCCGTGCTGTTCGAGAGCACCATATCGGATATCAGGCCCGTTCGCTGCCATCAAATAAACATACCGAGGCCGGAGCCCGAACCAACGGAGCGGTCACCCATCCAAGAGTGGGCTCACTGTTGCATAACTACGATACATAGTACCGACTTTTATCCGCACAGCCACAAAAGCTAACTGATGGACTATGCGGCTGAAATGGCCATACCCATGTATCGTCACAATAAGGTACTATACATGCAGTAGGCCTAACACAGACCACGCATGGTAATTAATTCTGTACCACAAAAATAAAATTCTGAAAATGTACTTATCTCAATGAATGAGATATGTTTTTTGATTTTATCATCAATTTATTCACTCAGACTATTGATTTTCCACGTACCCGGGGGTTGGAAATAACCTGCAAATGTAAAACGCGGTTATCGTTCCTTTGAGTAGTCACGTGACGTCATATATGTGCTGCATTAACACCCTTCGAAAAATTCTCCCCGCGCACCCTTTTCCCGTATAGTACACTTATAACAAATAGTAGGTGTCTGTATGTGATAGCAGTTTCAACTCCCATTAGTTTTGTAGTAAATAAAGAAATTGTCCAGTAGGTCACCGAACTACGGCACATAGCCACTAGAAATACATAAAATGTTCCATTTTTAAGAACTTTTTACAACTGCTCCAACATATTGTTATTCATGTTATTGACGGTGGAATATATATGCGTTATTGATTTGATATTTTATATCCGGAAAAAGAGTGTCGACTCTCTTTACGGGGAATGCGCTTAATGCGCTGTTCACACATGTTTGGAACTGTCCTGTGTTGTCGATGCACCATAGCAACAATAAATATAATGAAAGCGAAGGTAAAACTAAAGAAGTTTTATTCTGACGTAATTTTTATTACTTTTATATCGTACATAGTATCGTGGAATGCTCTTTTTAAAAGTATAAGGCAAATAAAATAACAAAATAAAATCATAGAAAACGTGCGTAAAAACATCGTGTGAACCGGTGTAAATACAAAGCGGGATCTGTAAACACTTTGACGTCATCGTGACGTCATTAGATTTCATCGTGATGTTCGAATTGCAACATTGTATAACATCTTAAAACATTGAATCTTTTGCAAAGTGAGTTCTGAATGATGGGCAGCAGTAACTTCCATGCTCCAAAGGACCTGTTATCATATCTGCATCTATATTGTCATATAATAGGGAATGGATAGGGTGTTGGGGCTATGTATTTATTAAGCTTTGATACTATGAATCATTACAAATATTAAATATCGATACAAATGGTGAATATCTTAGTCTACTGACATTTAAAAGAACATAGAATGAAAACATCTAACTCGCATATATCGAATACATCCTAGTTGTCGAACTGATCAAATCGTCATCTGCCATGTATATTTATGTAACAAAACTACGGATAGCTCGAACCGCTATTTGGCGGATTTGTTTGTTTGTTTGATAAATTAACGTTCTATTAAAAACCAGGGTCATTTAGGACGGCTTCCTGTGTATGTGGTGTGTATTGTTGGTGGAGGAAAGCCGGAGTACCCGGAGAAAAACCACCGACGGGGGGTCAGTACCTGGCAACTGCCCCACATGGGATTCGAACCCGGATCCCTGAGGTGGAGGGCTTGGGGTTATATGTCGAGATATCTTAACCACTCGGCCACCGCGGCCCTTATCGCAAACCAGAAGCAGAAACTCGTATATATATAGACTTTAATTTGCATCGGTGAAGGAACCCATGGCCTACATCTCAGGGGCGAGCCCGTAACAGAAGGCCATCTGTGAGTCGGTATCACGGGAAATGTTAAGAAGAACATTAGTTCGGAAGAACAGAAAGATATTATCCTAAATCTAGTCGCATTTTACGATCATGCAATAAGGGTAGCAGTTACAATTATAAACGCTCTCTTCCCCCTACCAACACACTCCAATAGGTCACAGTATACTGACAACGGGCAAATTCGTCATCAAAGTTTAGGGATATATGAGAAAACATCTACTGGGAAAATTACGCACACACTCAACAAAGATGTAAACAGGCTATTTAGAGGATTTTTAAATTCATGGTGGTAAATTCCACTTATTCATAATAATGACTACAGATAATTAAGTCTTTCAAAGACGAGCATTGACGATTATTACCACATCAGTGCCCTTGCTTACTTGGCATGATACAAAAGAAGAATATGCTTAATCACCCTTTCTTTTTTCAAATAGTAAGCATGATATCATTATAATATTTGAACTATTATACTACACTTTAAATAATTCAACCAGATGTCAAATTATTGACTGGTTGTGTCCAAAACGTGCATCACGAATGTTAAAATACCAGGGATGTGTGTAGGATGATACAAGTGTTCATTAATTAAATCACACGAAAGCAAAGACATAATTTTGTTATAATGTTGTTTTGTTTATTTGATATACAAGAAGATACAAAACGAATATACATCAGTCTTCCAAAACATGCACTGCACACTACATATACGCTATACCCTGGTTGTTAATAGCATGTTAATTAATCAAACAAACAATGGGACGTCCTCCCATGTATGTGGTGTGTAGTGTATGAAGTGTGTGGTGTGTGCTTTGGAGAATGCGATATATTTATATTATGTCTTATTGTATAGCATGCCGCCGAAAACACCAAGCAACACATCCCACATTATACTGAAAACGGGCGAACACGTCATTACACTCCCTCAATGCTGAGCTCTATACAGGAGCAGAAACTATCACGTTTTATAGACTTTGGGTGTGTCTTCAACAATTGAGTCTACACTCAACAGAAGTGAGGCGGTGTCAAGGGAGACGTTAGGAAGAGCAAAGTTAGTTAGGGAGAAGAGAAATGATAAGATCCTTAATTTAGATGTGTTTTACGATCATGCAATAGGGGCAGCAGGTTCAATTCTAACGCCATCCATGCATTGTGTAACGTGTGTGAAGTGCAAGGTGCGTGTTTTGGGAACTACGGTATGTTCGTGTTGTGTCTATTTGTATGTTGAAACTCTGGTCCTTTTTATAGTGCTATATCACTGAAGCATGTTGTCGAGGACACAAATCAACACACCCCACCCGGTCATACTATACTGACAACAGGCTAACAAGTCTTCTTACTCCCTGTACACTGATACTTTGGTGTGGCGCGACTACGAGACAGAAGTCATATCCAAACTCACAGGGACGAGGGTTCAATCGATGACCAAAGGTGAGGTGGTGTCAAGGGAAACGTTAGGAAAAAACTAGTTAGGAAGAAAAGAAAAAGATCTTAAATTTAACCGTCTTATACAACGAGGAAATTGGAGCAGGTTCCATTCTAACGCCGTACCTGCAAGATATAAATTAATGTTACAATCATGTAGGGTTATGGTCATTGATTTTTAAAATCAACTAGTGTTCTAGTTGTCTGAAAATAGCATTCTTTTGTTAAACTTTAAATTTACCTATTTTATCCAGGTATTAAACTACATGCAAATTAGAATATTCATTAAAAAAAACCGCTATCGACATGCTTTTGCTGATAAAGATACTATGCACCCTTACATTTTTGCAAGGCCATATCTTTTTACGACCGTTAGATCAAACAGTTAAGTTTACATGTTATAGAATATAACGCCGTGAACCCGACTATACTTGAGCTATTATATTACAATCTTTATCAAATTTAATGATGTTAAGATTGGGATTTAATATAGCAACGACATATAATTAAGTCTTTGAAAAACGGTACTTGTTTATTTGTGATAATAATCTGCCAGGTGACCTTGATTACTTGGCACGATACAACAGAGGAATGTGCTCAATCGGCATAGTTTTCATTACAATAGTACGTATGATGAAATTACTGTATTTAAGCTATTATACTACCCATTCTAAATAATGTAACAAAAATATACCTTATTGACTGATTATAGGCAGGCAGTACGATGGCCGACATAAACATGGCAAAACGTAAGAGATTATATTTGTGATAACATGTATAGTGTAACTAACCTACGGATTGATACAAATATTAGTACAGAGCAAAGTGTAGTCGTACTTAAATCACTGTGGGAACTAATGCTTCTATTGTGTTGATACACAGTTATTTAAAGGACAGATTTATACATATAATAAAGAGTTGAGCATATTACTCTTGTTTCATAATTATGATACGACAATATTTTTATTATATTGCACTCTTAGTAATTTAACAAAATACTGAGTCGTTATCGACTGGTTCTAGCTCTAAGCCTTGAAAAAACGTGCAACACAAATAAAAAATGTCATGCATACTTTGAAATGTGTCTGATTGTTGGAATTACGAGTTTACAAAACTGTTTTTCTTTCTTTTTTTCAAGAAAAAAGCAATTCAATGTGAGGACATACTACCACAGCAAACATAACTCATTGTTTATAAAGCGGATATGAGTGCATAGCATATGGACGAGATGCAATTATATGTTTAGAGCTGGGACGGACGAAAAACAGCGGATCATCAAGCAAGATACATTTGTGTATAGTGACGTAAGAGATTAGATTTGTTATAAGATGTATAGTGTAACGTAACCTACGGACTGATCTTAACTAAACACAGACATATATTTGGACAGAACATAGTGTAGACATACTTATATCACTGTGGGAACCATTACGTCTATTGTTTTGATAGGTATTGAGATCATTTAAGGCAACTCCGTACTTTTGGAAACAGCCATGTCATTGTTTTTCTTAAAGGTTTTATTTTCTTGCATTTTATTGCAGATATCAAATATCTAAAGAAAAATGGGTGTTCTTGAACTCATTTTCGTTATTTCGGATATTTCGATCCGTAATTATCATGTTTTGGCATGTATGCGCCCCTAAAAAACTCAAACACAGGCCAATTTCACAGTATTTCTATATGCTATGCCAAAGATAATTTTTTTTCAAACATCATATAAAAACACGAGGTCCTCGATCAATTTCACAATTTTGCAAGTTTGAAGTTTGTAACTCACAAATCTACCCCCATTTCATTTAGTGTTACGATGGGTCATATTTGACTATTTTTTTGTTCTGTTTAAGATCTTCATTAACATGTGTCCAAGCGTATTTATATAATTGTATCACTTCCTCAGGACCGCAGCGGTGTTCATTGTTTGATACCGCGATAATATGATACTAGATTCTCTTTCGATTCAGCTCTTCCTTTCAAAATGGAGATTTTATCATTTTATATGCATTATAAAATGCAACATAACAATAAGTACAAACAATAAATTCTTTCCCTGTTGTATAGTGCTATCCCTCTTAAGCATGCCGCTGAAGTCACCAAACAGTCATATGGCACTGACAACGGGTAGATAGTGGTTCCACTCTTTAAGCTTAGAAGCGTTTGATCATATCTCAATAATATCTTAATGTAGTTATATCCCAGTCCTCGATACCATTGCTATCACACTATGCACACTGTCGATGATATCTTTGTGTATATATCTACCAGTTTTTAGATGAAAAGAAAATATCGGTAAAGGTCGACATTATAAAGTAGTGACAAAGAAGAAAAATAACTTAATGAAATAATTCTGCCTTGTATAAACTTTATCACACCTTTTTAACATTTTACTGAATCATTGTTGGATTGTCAATTTCGTTTTTGTTCTGATACGTTTGACCTTTATAATTGTGTTTAGTTACAAACACATGTAGGGATTATAAAGGTATTTAAAATAATTAATTTACGTCATTACCACAAACTATTCCCCCATAGAGATAAAACAAGGGCAGAAGGAAAGCATTAAAATAATAGGTATATTGAGTTCGCAATATTAAGGCGGGATTTTAATTTGATTGATGATTGAAAACGGTAAAATGATAAAAACATATTTGAACATTCATATTGATAAAATGTGATGTTAAAGTATATAATAAATACGCATTTGATACCAATGCAATGACTTAAAATAGAATTTGTAATTAAAGAAAACGTAGCGCAAAACGGATGTCATATACCCGTTGTTAATATGTCGGAATTTCCATTCTCTCACACTATATGTTTCTAGTATTTTGACAATGTGTACTTATTATCTACACATTGTTTTATTACAGCTGATCTGTTTAATCAATATGTATATTTTCTAATTAACTAAGCTGTATAATAGAATCACACAATATAACCCTCAATTACGTATATGTCATATAGTGAAGACGGTAGTTGAAGAGGTACACCACAGATTGCCCATACGTGTTCACATCCCTGCTTTTGTAAGAGTTGTTTATTACTTTGCAAACAAATGTTCCTTGATTTTGTTCTTTTCGATTTAACATTTATTTAGTCTATTTAGTCTTTATAGTAGAAAAGCACGAAAGAGTCGTTCATTGTCCATAACTTTGAACATTTACGCAAAATATACGCGATTTAGTATATATCATTTTATTATTTTTATCCTATGTACTTTTCCTTTCATGGATTGGGTAAGGACATACAAATAAGTTGATATTCTGATATAATCAAGTACAATATATAATCTGTATACTTCGAAATGGTGCTAATATCATTCTACAATAATTCATAATTGATGATTTAACATTTACAAAAGTTCATACTTATTTCTTCCTCATTGGAGGTTTAGCTCTGGGTAATAGGTTTTGTCAATACAATTTGTCAACTATTCATATAAAATGCGTTTTGCAGTTATTTATCTTTTGAACAGAAATATTAATTTTTTGTAACAATGTCCAGCTATTGCAGATATTTCGTTCCAATTTAAATCAGAGACTGCTGTCATCAGTGTTATAAGAGAGAACACCTTTGTCAATCTTAATCCCAAGTCAAATGTATGGACGAATGGTTATTTACGTGTAAGGGAGACAATTATTAGTATCGATTCTGGTAATCCAAGGTGAGCTATCCTGCGACCGTAGAGGTATATAATAATTTCTTATAGATATGCCTTGGGAATGGATGCCTCACATTTACACAATAAGCTTGATTTTTTTTTTTAAATTCATCAAGATTGAATTTTAAATAATGCCATTCAGTTGGTATACATTTTGTAGCTTAAATTCAGTTTTGAAAATATATGATATTAATGTTAATATCTTGCAATTCGATGTTTCTAAACTGATATAATATGATTGAAATAATTATCCGTTTAAAGCGCCAATTGTTAAAAGTGTCATTACTTGTCATGGTCGATTGGGTTCGAAGGTCACGATATAACGTAATATAATTTACACAGTTCTTCTTATGTTACACACAAATCCATCGATAACGATTATTTTTGGTGGTGAATCGGCAAGGGCGTGCATAGATTGTGTAAAAAAAGTAAAGTTATATACAGTGAAGGTGCATGTTATTTCTGGTTTTTTAGTTTATAGTTATAAGATAAAAATATTGTAGAGTTTAGGGAGTGGGGTTTAGGTCTTCCAGTCCTGCCTTTTGGATATGTGACTTGAAAACTTGTAGTGCAGTTCTTTGTACTGTAGCCACCGGGAGGGTGTTCCATTGATTAATTGTTTGTGGGAAAATTGAATGTTTGAATATGTCCTAAGTGGCAGCTATGTGTAAGTATAAGTAAATGGATGTGATTCTCTGGTCCTGTAGACTGTCAGATGAAGAATTTGACTATAGTCCATTGCCACATTATGGTGTATGATTTCATAAAATAAAATTAAGTGAGGTCCAGTTGAGGTTTTCCATCATGTCTTGTACTGAACTTGTGTTGTATTATATGCTTGTAGTGTATGGTGCTTCTTTGTGTTACGTTTTATTTTTTTTTTATTTGTATTATTTGGTTTGTCTAGTGAAGGTCCCATACGGAGGAGCAGTACTCCAGTTTGGGTCTGACTATGGATTTGTAAGCATGTTCTTTAAATTCATATGTTTTGAGTTTATCTGGAATTTCGTTTTTAAGAATTCTGTTAGAGTCATGTTAGCATTTGCAGTTATGTTGTTGATGTGTGTGTCCAATCATAAGTTTGTATTGTGATGCCTAGGTATTTGCAAGATTTAACTTGTTGCAATTTGTGGTTATGGAGTTTGTATGTATAAATGTATAATTAGTCTTTGTTTAACACGAACTAAGGATGGTACAAGATTATTCTATGGTAAAGTACACCTCTGTTTAAAGTAACACATATCTTAATCGCAACGCCGTGTACTCATCTTGCGCCAATGTTTAATGTTTAATAGTGTTTATATTATATGTAATCTGTCATTTATTTGAATGATACAACAATCATTCAGCCCCTAAAAACATTTTACATTCTGTTTTATTGTATCAACCGAAAACAAATGCAAAAGGTTTTTTTCACATTGTCGATCTCTTTTTTCCTACTCAGAGTTGAGAATATTAAATTTTGTGAGCAATTTCTTTTATTCTTTTAATTTTCATAAAAATATCGATCCATGCAATACATGTATAAATAAGTACATAAGCATGAATACATGTAAACAAATACACCCATGTGCATGCATACATACATATGCAATGCATGTACATATATACATACATACATACATACATACATCAAACAACATCTATAGTATAAATATAATTCATTTGCTTAATTTGCTCACTTAATATTCTCGTTTCATCATAGTGGGTGAACGATTATTATTTTATTTACATATTTTTCAAATATTAATGAATAAAGAAATATTTACAAGTTATTCAATCATGCATGCTAATTAGTATTATAAGCATATTACGAATGCGGGCGGAGGTGAGCGGAGCCTTGCTCTCGTTACTATACGTAGAACATGTAGTATAAAAAAAAGTTATTGCGCATTCTTGTAAATCTTGTTTCCTTATATGTTAACGATTAATCTTAATGGAGCAATGTTTGGTGGTGTTATAGTCAGGTCTTTGTTATGTTTTTTTTTTTTTTCGGACATTTTGTAAATTCCTAAGACAATTTGAAATTTGCCTGTCATCCTAAAATTCGTGATACACGTTTTTTTGCCAGTTCTATATCGGCCACTTTACAGGCATAATAATATATTTTAAATACGACATACAATTACCATTTTAAATAACTATAATTGACACGAAAAAGACAAACAACAACAGATCACAAAACAAGAGATTAAATGTCTGATAACATGGATAGTGTGACATAACCCACGGATTGATGTACAATGATCATCAGACATATACAGAACAAAGTGTAGTCGTACGTTAATCTTGTGACAATAATCAGTTCTTGAATACTTGGCACGATACAAAAGAGGGATGTGCTGAATCAGTATAGTTTTCATTACAGTAGTCCGTATGATGGAATTACTTATTTAAGCTATTATACTACTCACTCTAAATAATGCAATAAAAATATACCTCACCGTGGGAACTAATGTTTCTATTGTATTGATACACAGTTATTTATAAGACAGTTTTATACATATAATAAAGTGTCGAGCATATTACTCATAAAAATAATTATGATACGAGAATATTTTTAGTACATTGAATTAGTAATTTTACAAAATGCTGAGAAATCGACTGGATCTAGTTTTGAGCCTTTAAAAAACCGTGCAGCCCACATTTTAAAAAAATGGCATGTGTACTTTGAAATGTGTCTGACTGGTTGGAATAACGAGTTTACAAAACTGTTTTTCTTTCTTTTTTTCAAGAAAAAAGCAATTCAAATTGAGGTAATACTACCACAGCAGACATAAATCTTTGATTACAGCGTGGATATGAGTGCAAATCATAGGGACGACATACAATTAACTGTTTAGAGCTGGGTCAGACGAACAATAGTGGATCTCAAAGCAACATATAGTGACGTAATAGATTAGATTTGCTATCAGATGTATAGTGTAACGTAACCTACGGACTGATCTTAACTAAACAGACACATATTAGGACAGAACATAGTGTGGACATACTTATATCACTGTTAGAACCATTACGTCTATTGTTTTGATAGGTATTGAGATCATTTGAGGTAGCTCCATACTTTTTGAAACAGTCATGTTATGGTTTTCTAACAGGCCTTATATTCTTGCCTTTTTTATTGCAGATTGCAAATATGTAAAGAAAAATCGGTGTTCTTTAACTCATTTTCGTTATTTCCCAGGACCTTATCGATACGTAATTATCATGTTTTGGCATATATTCGCCCCTAAAAACATCAAACACAAGGCAATTTCATAGTATTTATATATACTATGCCCAAGGTATTTTTTTTTCAAACATCATCTAAAACACAAGGTCCTCGATCAATTTCACAATTTTGCAAGCTTGAAGTTCACAAATCTACCCCCATTTCATCCAGTGTTACGATGGGTCATATTTGACTATTTTTTTGTTCTGTTTAAGATCTTCATTAACATGTGTCCAAGCGTATTTATATAATTGTATCACTTCCTCAGGACCGCAGCGGTGTTCATTGTTTGATACCGCGATAATATGATACTAGATTCTCTTTCGATTCAGCTCTTCCTTTCAAAATGGAGATTTTATCATTTTATATGCATTATAAAATGCAACATAACAATAAGTACAAACAATAAATTCTTTCCCTGTTGTATAGTGCTATCCCTCTTAAGCATGCCGCTGAAGTCACCAAACAGTCATATGGCACTGACAACGGGTAGATAGTGGTTCCACTCTTTAAGCTTAGAAGCGTTTGATCATATCTCAATAATATTTTAATGTAGTTATATCCCAGTCCTCGATACCATTGCTATCACACTATGCACATTGTCGATGATATCTTTGTGTATATCTACCAGTTTTTAGATGAAAAGAAAATATCGGTAAAGGTCGACATTATAAAGTCTAGACAAAGAAGGAAAATAATTTAATAAAATAATTCTGCCTTGTATAAACTTTATCACATCTTTTTAACATTTTACTGAGTTCGCAATATTAAGGCGGGATGAGTCATTCAAGGACGATCTGTCGTGTTCTGTGTTGAAAATTGTGTAACTTTAAACTGCAGTGCATGCTACATTTAGCTAATCTTATATCGTGTCTTTACACCCTTTGTATTGTGTGCGTTAAATCGTGACATTTGTGTGTAATTATGCGTGACAACTAAGCGTGTCCAAATAAAGCCGACTGTCATTGTCATTCCTTTTTATGTTTAAATCGGAACGCAACACTTTGTGAAAATGATAAATACTACCTTTAGGAGGCAATCGATCAGGTTAAGATAACAATTTTTTGTTCAGAAAATTATATATAATCCTCTGACTGTTGAATTACCAATAACACCTCACAAACATTTAATTTAATAGGTTGATGAACTGACACTGTCTACGTAAAGTTAGAGTCATGCTTAAACATGAGGAAGAAGCCCAGATGGCCTGTATCGCTCCTGATCCATTGAGAAAACCTTTAGTTCTGAAACTTACCAAACCATACATGTCATACTAGCTTTCCCATCATATGTATTGAACAAACACAAAACTGTCTCATTCAAATTAGATCTAAAATGAATCAATGAATCGCAACCAAGTTGGGATATACTTCGTTTCAGAGACGTCATCTATATAACAACTGTTTCAGTTAATGAGCTTTTTTGACCCCTTTATTTAGATCCCGTATGCTGCATGTGTAATTTTGAATCACCAACATATAAGAATACTCCGAGAGGAAGTCGTTTGTAGCAATACAACCAAATAAAAATCTTCACAAAATTTCAATAATTTTCAGACTAATTATTAAATGAAAGAACAATAAATATTTCCCACATATATCAATAAGCGAATATTCACTTCCTATTTTAATTTGATTGATGATTGAAAAGGGTAAAATGACAAAAACATATTTAAACATTCATATCGATAAAATGTTGATGTTAAAGTATATAATAAAAAAAGCATTTGAATACCAATCCAAAGAATTATAATATTATTTGTAACCAAAGGAAAACGTAGTGCAAAACGGATGTCAATTCTACACGTTGTTAATATGTCGGAATTTCCATTCTCTCAGACTATATGTTTCTAGTGTTTTGATATTGTGTACCTATTATCTACACTTTGTTTTATTACAGTTGAGCTGTTTAATCAATGTGTATATTTTCAAACTAATTAACTAAGCTGTATAATAAAAACACACAATATAACCCTTAATTACGTATATGTCATATGGTGAAGATGGTATTTGAAGAGGTACACCACAAATTGCCCGTACGTGTTCATTTCTATTTTTCACATCCCTGCTTTTGTGCGAATTGTTTATTATTTTCCAAAAAATGTTCCTTTCCTATTTTATTATATATTAATATTGATATTCGGATATAATCAAGTACAATGTATAATTTGTATGCTTCCAATTGGTGATAATATTATTCTTCAATATTTTATAATTGATGATTTAAGCTTTACAAAAGTTCATACTTATTGCTTCCTTATTTGAAGTTAGCTCTTGGTAATAGGTTTTGGCAGTTATTAATCTTAACAACAGAAATATTAAATTTTGTAAAAATGTCCAGCTATTGCAGAGACTTAAGGTATATTTTCGCCCCAATTTAAATCAGAGACTGCTTTCATCAGTATTATAACAGTGAATAACTGTTGTCAATCTCAATTCCAAATCAAATGTAGGGACGAATGGTTATTTATGTGTAAGGGAGACAATTATTAGTATCAATTCTGGTAATCCAAGGAGAGCTATCCTGCGGCCGTAGAGGTATATAATAATTGCTTATAGATATGCATTTGGAATGCACACCTCACACTTATACAATAAGCTTGATTGGGTTTTGTTTTAACTCATCAAGACTGAATTGTGAACAATGTCATTCAGTTGGTATACATTTTGTTTAATTCAGTTTTGAAAAGATGGTTGTTGTTCGTGTTGTTGGTGGCAGCTATGTGTCTATAAGTAAATGGATGTGATTGTCTGGTCCTGTAGTCGGTAAGATGAAGAATTTGACTATAGTCCATTGCCACATGATGGTGTATGATTTTTTAAAATAAAATTAGACGTATTCTTGTTCTGCATGTTTGTAGTGAGGTGTAGTTGAGGTTTTCCATCATGTCTTGTACTGAACTTGATTTGTGGTATCTGCTTGTTGTGTAGAGTGCTGCTCTGCGTTGCATTTTTTTCTTTAATTTGCATTATTTGATTTGTCTAGTGAGGGTCCCATACGGAGGAGCAGTACTCCAGTTTGGGTCTGACTATGGATTTGTAAGCATGTTCTTTTAACGATTAATCTTTATGAAGCAATGTTTGGTGATTTTATATTTTTGTCAGGTCTTGTTTTTTTCTGGGTTTTTTTTTCGAACATTTTTGTAAATTAATAAGACACTTTGAAATTTGCCTGTCATCTTTTCATTCGTGATACACGTTTTTGCCAGGTCCATATCGGCTATCTCACAGGCATAATAACATACATGTATTTTAGGGACGACATACAATTAGCATTTGAAATGATTATAATTGACACGAAACAGACAAACAACAACAGATCACAAAACAAGAGATTAAATGTGTGATAACATGGATAGTGTAACATAACCCACGGATTGATGTAAAATGATCAACAGACATAATACAGAACAAAGTGTAGTCGTACGTAAATCTTGTGATAATAATCTGCCAGGTGTCCTTGACTACTTGGCACGATACAACAGAGGAATGTGCAATTATGTTGTTTTTGGTAGACTATTACAACATTCAATCGATGCATTCCCATGGCTAGAAGAATATGGCTAAATGTTATTTGAGCTATTATATTACAATCTTTAACAAATTTAATGATGTTAAAGATCGGGGTTTAATATAGCAACGACATATAATTAGGTCTTTGAAGAACGGTACTTGTTTATTTGTGAAAATAATCTGTCAGGTGATCTTGATTACTTGGCACGATACAATAGAGGAATGTGATCAATCGGCATAGTTTTCATTACAGTAGTACGTATGATGGAATTACTGTATTTAAGCTATTATACTACCCACTCTAATTAATGTAACAAACAGATACGTTATTAACTAGTTGCAGGCAGTACAAAGGCTGGTATATAGACTTAGCAAAAAAAATGTGCATCACCAATGGTGAAATTAAAGGCACATTTTAAACTGTATGCGGCAGAATGGTATTACGTGTTTGCAAAACTGCTGGAAAAATATCACGGCAATGTAAACCTTCCCGCATTATTTGACAAAATTGTTTTATCATTATTTGCATTGATCCATTATTTTGGTTGCAGAATATGTAGTTGTACTTACCTGTATTGAAATAGTGGACTTTGGCTGACGTATTTATAGGATAATACCTGTGTCCATTAATCAGATCGAACGAAAGGTCATAGATTTAACGGTCATTTAGCGTTCTGGTGAGATTAATGTTTTAGATCAACTAGTGTTCTGTTTCTCAGAAGATAGCTTATTTGTTTGTTTGATTCAATCAACGCCTTATTGACAGCCACGTTCACGAACTCCCTTGTATGAAGCGTTGTGCGTGTTGTGGGGGACTGCGATATATTCAATTGTGTCTCCTTGTATAGTGGAACTGTTGCCCTTTTTATAGTGCTATATCACTGAAGCATGGTATCGAAGACACCAAACAGCACACCCCACCAGGATACATTATACTTAAAACGGGCGAACTAGTAGCCCCACTCCCTGTATGCTGAGCGCTAAGCAGGAACGGGAACTTCTACTTATATAGACTATGATGTGTCATAGCCAGGGGACAGAACCTAGAACCTTCTTCACAGGGGCGAACGCTTAACCGAAGGCAAATAGTGAAGTGGTGTTAAAGAGAAGAAAGTAAGGAATAAAGAAAACATAATATTCTAAATTTAGTCGTCTTTAACGATTGGGACGGCAGGTAAAATTTGGTTTTGTTTTAAATCTGAACCGCTTCATCCAGGTATTCAACTACATGTTCATGTATATTGGAATAATTTGAAAAACACTCGTTATGTTTTTTCTGATATGAATGCCAAGTACTTTTATATTTATTATATATTTGTTATTTTGTTTGGTTTTCTTTCGTTTTGTTTTTGTTTCGGATTTTTTTCTCAAAGATAATGCCGGACAGTTTGGTAAACTCGTAGTAGCACTATACCGAAGACAATATGAGGGAAATTTGCAAATCATCTTTGCATTCGTGATTCACGTTTTTGCCAGTCCAATATCGGCCATCTTACAGGCATGCTGTTTAAAACGGGTACTCGAATTTAATAACACATTTTAGGGCGGAGATACAATAAGCAATTCAAATAATCATAAATGACACGATACAGACGAACAACAGACCGATCTCAAAACACGAGATAGTGTGATGTACGAGATTAGACTTGTGATAACACGTATAGTGTAACTAACCTACGGATTGATACAAATATTAATACAGAACAAAGCGTAGTCGTACTTAAATCACTGTGGGAACTAATGCATCCATTGTGTTGATACACAGTTATTTAAAGGACAGATTTATACATATAATACAATGTAAAGCCTCGAGCATATTACTCATGTTTTAATAATTATGATACGATAATATTTCTATTATATTGCACTCTTAGTAATCTAACAAAATACTGAGTCGTCATCGACTGGTTCTAGCTCTAAGCCTTGAAAAAACGTGCAACACACACATAAAAAATGTCATGCATACTTTGAAATGTGTCTGATTGTTGGAATTACGAGTTTACAAAACTGTTTTTTTTTTTTTCAACAATTCAATGTGAGGACATACTACCACATCAAACATAACCCATTGTTTATAACGCGGATGTGATTGCATAGCATATGGAGGACATACAATTATCTGTTTAGAGCTGGGACAGACGAACAATAGCGGATCACAAAGCAAGATACATTTGTGTATAGTGACGTAAGAGATTAGATTTGTTATAATATGTATAGTGTAACGTAACCTACGGACTGATGTATACTAACAGACACATATCAGGACAGACCATAGTGTAGAGAACAACCAACTAAATGGAAAAACAAACTTCGAAATGCCCCCTGTGTATACAAGATTGAGCCCAGGATAATTTAAAACCCCAGCCACTGGTTGGCTGGCTTAATATGAATTTAACAAGTAAAAAATGTTTTTTGGCAGGTAATTATTCCCAGATAACTATGATATGAATATGGAATTTCAAATTGAGATTTAGGTTCAAAATATAAATTTTGATAATGAATATTCCTATTTTAATTTGATTTATAATTGAAAAATGACAAAAACATTATTATTGATAAATAATGGTGTTAAAGTATATAATAAAAAGTATTTAAATATCAATGTAAATTATAAAATATTATTTGTAAGCAAAGAAAAGTAGTCAAAATGGATGTCAATTCTACCCGTTGTTAATATGTCGGAATTTCCATTCTCTCAGACTATATGTTTCTAGTGTTTTGATATTGTGTACCTATTATCTACACGTTGTTAATTTCCATTCTCTCAGACTATGTGTTTGTAGTATTTTGATAATATCTACACTTTGTTGTATTACAGCTGATCTGTTTTATCAATGTGTATATTTTCTAACTAGTTAACTAAGCTGTATAATAGAGGCACACAATATAACCCTCAATTACTATACATATATATGTCATATGGTGAAAGCGGTAGCTGAAGAGGTACATGTACACCACAAATTGCCCGTACGTGTTCACTTCTTTTTTTTCACATCTCTGCTTTTGTGCGAGTTGTTTATTGCTTTGCAAAAAAATGTTCCTTGCCTTTTTCCTTTTCGACTTAACATGTATCTAGTCTGTATAGTAGAATGCATGAAAAAATATTCACGATCTAATATCTATATCTATAAAGTTTCTGGTTCCTTGTTACAAAATGTACAATGTCTGTTATTAGTTATTAGTTTCATTAATACTAACACATCATTTGTTGTAAGAATTCTCAGATTAATTTGATATGGAAAAGTTTGTAATTTTGTTTCCATTGAACAGCTAAATGCATTTGCATACACACCACACACCAATTAATCTTCCCTTATATCAAAATCAGATTTCCATTTGTCTGGACTAATTGGTTTTCTCACATTATGGTTCAACAAATTTCCAGTAGATAAACTTCCAGTCAGTTTTACACAATAAAAGTGAAAATAATTTTTATTTTCCTGGATGGTGTTACAGTTTCATTACGTTCAACAGAATCACGATAAACCTGTTTCCATCGTCTGTCTATTTTATTTACTATTATAATAGCATAGTACTGAATAAAATCTAAATAAGGGATAGTATTCATATCATGAAATTCTCTTACTGTACCATTTTGAAATAGATCACCAACTGTACCAAGACTGTTTTGCCTTTTTCATATGTTACAAAACTTTATCTTTTTAATCAGAACAAAATTGACCAAGCTTTTACCTAAGTATTATGCAAGGTTATCAGGCTCACTTTGTATTTCTGATATATAGCTGCTATCAGATCTTTCCAAAAAGTGTTTTAATTTGTTCTCCTGCTTCTTTCATTTTACTACTGTCAAGCTCATATGGCAAATCAATTTCAAATGACAATATTTCCTTTAGTAAGGTTTTCCAGGTTTTCCTAGTATCTTCAAATATTTTCCTGACCCATTTCACTTTCAAATATTTAATAAAAGATAAAACATGAGTCATGTTTAAACCTCCATTATCCTTACATGCGTAAGGAGTCACGTTGAATTTTTTTAGACTTAAAATTCCATATGAAACCAAACAAGATTTTGTTTAACTTAGTAATAAAAGATTTAGACGGGTTTGGAAGTGTCGAAAACAAATGTACAATTTTGGGTAATATGAATGTTATTATGATAGTGATACGTCCAATTAAAGTTAGATCTCTACAAGTCCAGTATCTTAGAAGTTTGTTATCATAATTTATCTGACAGAGTTTGTTATCATAATTTATTTGTTCCATGTTTTCAAGGTTTAATGAAGATACTATACCCAGCAACTTAAAATTTGCAGAAGACCAATTTATATTCAGTTCAGAACATATTGGAGTATTTCTTGCTACCAATTCACAAGACACTGGATTTTTGTTAATTTTATTTTTAATCCTGATACACAAACGAAACTTTAAAGTATCTGAACAGCAGTTTATAGTGACTGACTTTTACCATCACATAGGAGATACGCATCATCAGCATATTTCCCAGGTAGAAACTGGTTACCTTTTATAGCTATACTGTTATTTGACTTTAATGATAATGCTTACAGTTCCACCCCAATTATGAACATATGAATGCTTATAAAGTATTTCAAACCATTAACATAAAGAATCTCCAAAATTAGAATTAAAAGTTTTTTAAGGCTTTCAGCATGAAATTCCATTCAATAGAGTCTAACATAAACAATTATCCTGACTGATTTTTCTCTTCCAACAGAGTCAGGATAACCTAAAGAAGTCTAGTGTTATCTCCGATCAACCTTTCTTTAAAAAAACCTGTCAGTGTTTTCACTAATGATATGTGGGAGAACATTTTTAACTCCACTAGCTATTGCTGCTTCTCCATCAAGAAGGGATATACGTCGCCGAAATACCTTCTATCTTTCTTTTGGATACATGAAATAATACCCTGGCATAGAAAATCAGATAGTTACTTAGTGTGATATGCATAATTTATAGATTTAAGTAAAAAAAATCTTTCCAGAAAAAAACTTGTAAAATTCTACACTAAAACCATCAGAGCCCAGGCTCTTCCCATTATCCATACATTTTAATACTTTTGCTAATTCAGATAGTATAAGTTTCCCTTCACACGTGTTTTATCTATGTTACTAACTTGAACATTATGATAAACAAAATAAGAGTTTTCATGCTGCAAAAAAGTTAAATTCGGTGTGTACCTTGTTTAGAAGTATACATATTTTTTTCAATTATTTTGCCTCAATTATCCCCCTTGATTATCTAGTATATTTTTCCCTCATCTGTTATTAACTCTGTTATACTCCTATTATATAAAATGACGTTTTTCCAGATCACAAAAAGTATTTTGATGCTTTTCCCCCTTTTCATACCAATTGGCCTTTGACCGTAGAATAAGGCCTTCAACTTTACCTTTCTCTAGAGATTCTGCTTTTTTTGGTACCAAACTTAGTCATAAGGCCTGCACTAGGGTTATCATTAATTAGTTTTTTTCAAGTTCCTCTATTTCAATTTCTAAATTCTTCTCATGTTTTTCTCTTATCTTTGGCCTTCGAAATAGAGTAAAATATTGATATTGATCGGATTGTTTAACTTTAAGAATGTCAAAGAAAAGTTGGTCATTGACCCTCAAAACAACATTATCTATATTATTTCTATCCCCATCAATAAATATATTCATCCAAAGTCTCTTTGATACACTCCTTAACCGGCTGATTATAAGCCGGATCTTCTAAGAGAGAAGCATTATGATTCCAATACCCTCTACCACGTTCTACATTACGAAAATTTATATCTAATATAAAACAGGAATGATCTGTCCTGTAACCAGGTAATGAGTTTAAAGTCCTTGGTTTTTGCATATATATATCTTGTGATATCAAAAAGTAATAAAGTCTGCTTTTTTACTGTCTGTCTCCATGTAAAATATTTCAAATCAGGATAAAAGCATCTCCAGGGATCTAATAGGTCAAATCCTGTTATTATTCTTTTAATTGCTTCATGAGGCTTTAGGTTATTATTGTGAAGAATATTATGTGTATCTATTTCTCTGTTCTGTACGGTATTCCAGTCACCACCACCTAATATCACAGAAATATTATCAATTACATGTAATGTGAAACAAAAAGTTATCAAAGACATGTGGTGAATATTGATTAGGTTCATAAATGCATGCTATTGTTATTCTGTTTTGATTAATTGAAATATCAAGAATGATAAATCTCCCTTCATTATACAATCTAATCACATGTATCTCATAATATTAGTATAAATTCTGCTAAATGCAAGGGGGGTTACTCCTGTGACCGTAGAGGCTTATAGTAATTTGTTAAAAGATACAATGGTTATCTAAATATTAAAATCCTACAGCTTCTTCTTACAGATTGACAGACGCCTTTTACAATTATGCCTTGGGATTTTCCCGTAGTTCAATAATTGTTTTTAATATTTGTTTTATGAAGTAAATATGTTGATATGCATCTTCTGTCAAAGTTTCGAAGAAATTGATGCATCAATTTTTTCTAAATCAATATTCATTTTTTTTTTATTTTTGTGTTGTTTCTACCCATGAAAAAAATAGCATTAGTTTGCACTAAATCCTCCCCGTAAATAATAATCTTTTACAAAATGTTCTATTATATATGTATTGTTCAATTGATGTGATATATATCATAGCTTTTTTTCAAGAAAAAATACTTTACTTATCGTCATAAGTAATTTTTAGTGATAATTTTTGGTGGAAATTAGGTAAAAACAAATGCATGTAAATTTACCTAAAACATTCTAAAAAAAAAATGGAAATAGATCAAAATTGTGAAGTTCAATTTTTAAAGAAAAAATAAGACTAAAAAGTGACCTAATTGATATATGGTTAGTCAATTTTCAAGAAAGAAGATAGAGCATTTTTAGCACCACAAAACCTTCATTTTTTCATTGAAAAAAAACGTTGCTCACAATAGAGTTATCTCCCTTATTATTTATACCTTTTACACATTCACTGTTGTTCTCACTGTTACAAAATAGCCTAGATGTCATGACTTTTAGTTTTAAAATGAATAATAATATTTAATCAATATAATTAAAGTTAGTATCTTGTACGTACAACTTAGTATCTTGTACGTACAAGATAGTATCTTGTACGTACAAGTTAGTATCTTGTACGTACAACTTATAGTATCTTGTACGTACAAGATAGTATCTTGTACGTACAACTTAATATTGTGTACATACAAGTTGAGTTGAACTGCTGTTCATCACCGCAGAATTGAGTCACCCCGCCTGATATTTTTCGTAATTAAAGATAGTCGGTCTACTTTGCATTGCTTCAAGTACGATCACAGGTTTATTAAACTTATTTGACAATATTAAATATATAAATATATATTAATGAGGACAATATCTTTTTCCCCCAATCGTAGTTTGAAATTGCCGGATTATGAGTAGAAACTGTATAGTCACCTTGCATTATTTTGAAACTGACACTGTATAGTTCCTTTCGAGAAAACTGTATAGTCCGCTTGTGTTATAGATAAGATACATTTAGTGATAAAAATGGATATGATACATCTCCGATGAATGATAAGTTTTTATCTATTAAAAAGAGGAGCAAACAAATTCGTAATTTTCTTCAGTAATAAAAGATAAATACATCACACTTGTGCCATTATTGGAAAAGTTTGAGCATTTATTTTATTTCAGAATAGTAGTATTGAAAATAATTAACTGCCTCCGAAAAACAATCTTAGGCATTATGCCCTAATTCGAATGATTTACTGATTGCACAGACAACAAAAGCAAAACAAATTATTTACATATATGTTTTTGTGTTTTATTAGACATATATACACACATCAATTATTGTCAAAATGATGATCATAGTTTAATAATCTGTTATAAATATTTACATATATATATGTTCGGAAACTTATCACAGCATTACAACTCCACAACATGTCGCAAGGTATTCTTTCTTCCCTTTGACTTAAACAAAGGGTGCGTAATATACGTATAGCTTCATGCGATACCATGGTGACAGTAAACCAGCCACAGCCTTTAATACCGAGAGTTTCAACATTATACTATCTTGTACGTACAAGATAGATAGTAACTTGTACGTACAAGATACTATCTTGTACGTACAAGATACTATCTTTGTACGTACAAGATACTAAGTTGTACGTACAAGATACTAAGTTGTACGTACAAGATACTAAGTTGTACGTACAAGATAATATCTTGTACGTACAAGATACTATCTTGTACGTACAAAATACTATCTTGTACGTACAAGATACTAAGTTTGTACGTACAAGATACTATCTTGTATGTTACAAGATACTAAGTTGTGTACGTACAAGATACTAACTTGTACGTACAAGATAAATAAAATTTTGTAGTGGCCCTAATACGCCGCCGTAGAGTTTTAAAGAAAGTTTATCCTTCATTTATTTAAATGATACGACAACCATCCGGCTCCTACATACAAACAGTGACTTTTTGTGGTTACATTCACCTTTATTGTATCAACCGAAAACAAATGTAAAATATTGGGTTTTTTTCACATTATCGATCTCTTTACAATTCGTAGAATACATGGAATAAAAAAATATTAAAAGTACTTGTTTAAAAAATATATGTATTTTTCCTTTGTGTTAACTATTAATCTCTATGGAGCAATGGCGTAAAATAATAAATATCTTAAACTAATAAATTATATCAGTTGGAAAGGAAACGACAATCTTGCATGGATTGAGAGAAAACTAAAATAATAACATAAAATCAATTTTACTGAGATAAAGCAATTTTAAAAGAGTAAACCCGTTCTGTCTCTATCCTTTATCTTAACTTTTAACATATAATTTCGTTGCATATTTTAAAGAGAAGTTATATGTTTGTGACTATAGTTTGTACTAACATTTGTATTATTGTTAAGAAGGTATCGGGTTGATCTGTTTCGCCTGCGACGGAAGTCGTGATATCGTAGGATTCTGTCTTTGGTGAATGATTCACACTGTATGAAACTTAAACTTTATAAAAAGTCTTAGAATACATTCACAAGCTATCACCAACAGGGTATATCAATTTAGTAGCTGCGTCACGGCATTGGGTTTTGATAAATCTTTCACTATCGAGTGATTGTAAACAAGTTTGATTAGCGAATTTCATAGCGTGTCATGTATACGATAAGTTACTGAAGGTATGCGTCATCAACATTACCCAAGTCCATTTTAATTATTTTTAACTCATGATTTTTAAGATGTATGAAAGGTTGCGCGAATTCTTATTAATTATATTAGTGTTTAATGTAAAATGACCTGTTTCAGCAACCGTTAAAGTTTGCAAGTACTTGCATTTTGCAGTACAACTATGACAGTGAACTTGTTACAGATATTTAAAATTCAAAATGGCCCTGGGTCCTTTGCTAGAGATAAGATTGACACTCAAAGTACTACTTAAGGGTCCATCATTTGGTCTAAAGCTGTATCCAAGTAATGTTCTATTTCGTTAAATCATCAAACAGTTTAACAATAACAACGATGTACAAACAACTCATGAGTGTTGTCACTTTTATTTGATATAATGATACTACTATCACAACGACACATCAGTCCAGAATACACAAACAATGTTTGTAATGAAAACATTACCGATATCCTTTTGTGTTATGCATATTTCAAACACTAGAATTACAATACATCTTTTCTGTGAGCCTAGGCCTAGTTTATCGAGGGTATTGTTACATTGTTCAGATTGGTAAAATTGATTTGAATGACATTGTACTAAATATAGTTCGTGATATACAGATGATACTGTTCCATGTTGATCATATCAGCTAATAACAGTAATCATGTTCAGACCTCAGACCTGGAGATCGATCTTTATTAACATAGACGGCTTATATCAACCAATCACGGTAACATATTACATAACAAATTGTATACTCATGCCGACCCTAAGTATGTGTTTGAATAATCTGAAGAACAAAGCTCAACTAATCTATCTTGGATTTACAATTCTACAATCTGTAGAATGATTATTTTTATTTCGTCTAGAAAAAAACTTAAGGCTGTTAAAGAGGATATGCCGTCAACAAGAACCTATAGTTCTTGTTATTTAAATACATTCATTGGTTATTTTGTCGTAATCGTCTTAAAAAACTCATCGTTTTTGTCTCTTTTACAATTCATTAACTGAACGTTGTAATGACCCTCAGTTTTGGTGTATCGTACAAAAAGAGTGTTATTGATTGGCCATGCGTGTGGAATCTTTTTCCAAAAATACCACTAACCCGTCCATCCGGGCTGCCTCTGAAAAGATAACAAATCAAGCAAATCATGTATGATATTTCATATTAAAAGAATATCTGTAAAGTCAAATAAGTTATGTTGGAAAGTAGCTAACATGTATTGTTTTTGAGAGATTGAATAATGGGATCACTGAAACTGAAATTAGTTTGCCTGCTATTCTGCACGTGTATTGTAGTGAGAACAATACACAACTGGCTCAGAGTATTCAAAAATGCTAAGACAATGCTCACCCCTTTTACTTCTTTACCCCAATGTACATTTGTATTTGTAAACTAAAATTGAATCGTTCGATCATAGAGGGTTGTTAAGAATGTGAATGCGTCTGACTAATTACCATAAACTGAACAAATCTCTTATAGTGAAAGACCCTCATTTCGATATGTCTCGAGAACATGTACATACTGTAATAGAGAATAATACCATTTCAATTGTTAAATAAACCAAGACGAAAAATACATAAAAGGTATAAAGTGCCATACCTGGATGAAAATTTTGACATTTTCTTTCAGTAATTTATTTAAGCATTTATGTTTCTATTTTTTAACTTCATAGGGGTATGAAAGAAATTTTGTTTGCAAACTGTGTGAATCCGCGTAGCGATGAAATTAAAACATAGTTACATCAATGCTTATAATACATTCAGATATTTGATAACATAAAATACGTTTTTTTAAACGTACGATTCCGTTGGTTTCCCGATGGATTATTTTTTCTAAATTATTGTGATGTCATAATAACGTCGGGTTTTCGCGCTAATCGTCGGATTTTTTCTTCATATCCATATGAAGAAAAAGAATCTACCAATCAGAGAGTTGGATTTAGCATGAAATCAAAATAAACCCTAGTTTATTGATGAATAAAGCTATGAAAACCATTGGAATGTGACAGACAATTATGTACGATGTAAAGTTAGTTACAACACTGAATTTATGAACTGTAAAAGTCTTATTTTTATGCTTTGAGTATGATTAGATGAAGAACACATGCAAAAAAGCACTTTACAATAACACAACACTGTAACAATGTAAACTGAAATTTAAGATTACAAATTGGCTTCGTGGTCTGCCTGAAATCTGCCATAAGTCTCAATTTCGTTTCGCCAACTAGGTTTAGAGATTGAAAATGTAATGATTTTTCAGCAGTACTGCCAAACGTCATTTTCAGCTCTTTATTTCCTACTTTGCGAAAGTTAAAAAACATCGTAATTTTTGTAAGAATTTCAAAATGTTGGTGGTGTAATAATAATAATATTAAATAACATTATGATTCGTAAGAATTACTTACGTGTTTCCCGTTGCCATATGTCCTCTCCTTCTCTGTCAAGTAAAACTGCAGTACGCAGACCCCATCCAATTGTTTCCCTTCCTTGCAGCACATTTTGAATATCAATGGTGCATGTTGATATTTAAGATCCACAAGGATACGCGCAGTAGTCAAGCATAACGAATTTGAATCAAGTTTGTCCGTTTGTGTTGAAAGGGAATCCACTGCAAACTATTAAGAAAATGAACAAAAACATTTTCAATATAATTTTTGATATTATGTAAACGACAGTCGAATTTTTGACATACAAGATTACCGGTTGGTCCAACATTGGAAAGATCCGGCTGCGATGACAGATTATATAAGATGAAAGTCATCAGAAGGAGCCTACTGTCTTCAATAATTATTTCCAAATTTCTTACTATTACGATTTATGAGTCAAGATATAACGAAACAACAACAACAACACAAAAAAGAAAAAAAAAAAAATGTAAACAATGTGTGACACCATACGATTCAGCGCCAATAGAATATTGTATCACAATGTATACTGGTTGGTTAACAAAATATAACTTACAGTGTTATCAATTCCGAAGCAACATAAACCTCGCATACGAATAGGAAAAACGATTTTAACCTCATATTATTGTAAACATACCTGTCTTCGTTCTGTTGCCCCGTCAAGTTCGTGATAGTCTACGGAATGAGAAAAAGCATATGATACATTAACCAATCAACCAACTGGTCATTAAACAGATAATATGATATCTATCACTTTAAAACAATCATCAAACAAGAGGCCTAGGAGCCTCGGCGGTCATCTGTCAAACAAAAGGCAAAGGGACTTTGAAGCAAAACATTCAGCAACATTTCCTTTATTAAAAGCGACATATTTTCATTGTAATCCTTGCAAACATTGAGGTAAAGTTTTACTTGTTTACCGTCTCACAATGATAATTCACGCAAAATGAAACGCACAATTAGTGAAAAGTTAATGCACTTAAAAACCGTTTCTCTACATGTTTAGCTTACCTGGCACTGAAGGGCATCTAATTAAGTTTCCTTATTAAGTTTTCCCATTTTGTATAAACGGTGGATCTGGTCCCACAAAGTGCCTGAAGAGGTTTGGTCAAATAATGAAGAAGTGCAGCAAATTCAAAAAGTCCTTATGTATAAATAAATAAAATTAAAAGCCTGAAGGTTTGGTAGCCTGTGGTTTTGGCCCGTTGGGCCCTCTTGTTATGAACTAACCATTCTCCCTATACTCAGATTACATCATAACGTTGAATAGGAGCATTGGTATTGATTGAAACGCGCTCCATATATATCATATTTGTGTCCATATAATTTACAGTCGGCCATTTGCATGACAATGTCAAAAAAGATTTAACATGTATTTGTAGAGCGGTATAGGGAAAAATCATGCATTCTATTTTTATACAATCATGAAACTTCATGAAATATGGCATGCGAGTAGCCTAGGCTTCCAAAACAATATTTAAACCGGGGAGTCATTGCAAAATGTACCTACTTCCCCGGTTGTTTTCAAGATGAGTAGCCATTGTTAGTAGACGGAAACGAGAGAAATTTAAAAAAAAACGAATTTAAACAAACTACATTTTTTAGATAAAAACATAAAATTTTGCATGTAAGTAAGCCAAACCATTCAAAAATAAGATTTATAACCGAGAGCCACTGAAAAAGTACCTTGATTTTCCGGTAATTATCAAGGATGGCCAGCCTTATATAACAGTTGAAACAGTACAATAGCAATTTAAAACAAACATCACAATTTGTATAACACGGTATTTTCAAATATCATGTGTTATAAGTTTTATTCAGAGACACAACTTACATATATGTAAATAAAAATATTCGTTATTTTAATTCCATTTACCGGTATTTTTTCTCGACCACGGAGGAAGACTAATTCCTCTGACTCAAAGTGCCTAATCGACTCTAAATAAAGTCTATTATAAAAATGGCGATTATGTGAAAGTCGATATGTGGATGAGCAAGAATAGTGAATTATTTATTCGCGTTTCAAGTAACAATAGTAAATTACATATAATTGATAACACATGACAAAAAAATAATACATGAACAGACATCCATTTCCGGTCGCTTACTAATACACTTGGTGGTAATATCGAAAGGTCATAGTACACTTTAAAATCATTGCATATGTACATAAATGTATTTCATTGGAGAGGTTGGACAGAACTTTAAAAAATCTTTGAACATGAGGTGTGATGGTTAAATAAAACAAACTTTCATTTTTGAATATGCATTTGCAATAATTGTCTTACAGGAAACTAATCCGTCTTTGCATATTACAGAGTAATAGTATTACAGAGTAAGATCCCTTGTGGGTATGTATCAATTGTTACGTCATTATTTTGTGAGCGCAGTTCACGTCGTTTTCCTTTCTCCGAAAACGTAATGACGTAACGCTCGCAAACACTTTGACATTGCAATCAATACCTACCCGCATGGACAGATAATTACTTTAATATGCAAACACAGAATACTTACAACCAAATCAAACAATGAAAATGGACAACATAATTACATAAATCGGAAGTGCTTTTAGCACTTAAATTACCCTTGGGTGAAGGTACCGCTTGTTAAGCTAAGTCAGTTAGGGCACTAATTTTTGCAATTTTTTGCAACCGGAATGCATGTTGTTTTGTAAAATTAAAGACAAGAATCCTTGTTTTTTTTCCCTTGAATTTTCTTACCTCTATCAATATCAAAAATCTTTACATATACTTCGTGACGAATTGAAAAAAAGAAAGTAATCCAAATAATGAACTGAACTTTCCTGAATTAGACGTTTAAATGTATATCTATTAACATTTTAATCGGAAGTACATGCACAATACACTTTGATATAATGTTTATCATATATGTGTACAATATGCTTCAAGTTATCCAATCAATGTATGAATCATCTTTCAAAACAATATATTCAAAAACAAAATATTTACATGCTGTTTTTACTTTCATTCCACCTTTTTTACCATGATGACGGCCATGTTAAAAAATACCGGAAGTAGGTCATTTTTTGTGGCTTCCGATTTGAATCTTATTTTGATTTGTCTGGGCTACTCACATGCCATTTTTTATGCTTTTATCAAAAATTGCAATCTGTTACTTCATAACTTCTCCGGTATTGCTTACGAAAATGCTACATTTGTAGCTAGTTCTGCCTACGGAAATTAACGCTATCTTGAATAATATCGGAAAGTAGGGTTTCTTTCAGTGGCTCACGGTTTTAAATATTATTTTTGACTGTCTTGGTTTACTCACATGCAAATTTTCATGTTTTTATCAAAACGTGCAGCGTGTTTATTTGTTATTCGCTAAGTTTTCGCCTACAAAATGGCAGCCATCTTGAAAAATACCGGAAGTAGGTACCCTTTTCAATGGCTTCCTGTTTTAATTTAATTCCTATTTTGGTGTTGTCTTTAGCTGCTCATAATGCCAACTTTCATGCTTTTATCAATAGGTTGCAGCTTGTTATTTGATTAGTTTTCTCAGTTTAATACCACGAAAATGGGGTCATGTTGAAAAATACCGGAGGTAGGCACTTTTTGCGAAGGCTCCCGCTTTTATTCTCTTTCAAATAGTCATAACTACTTGCATGCCAAGTTTTCGTTCTTGTAACATAAAAAGTGCACGATTTTCCCATTTTTGGCCATATACCACTCTACTATAACACTTTTAAATTTAAGTACTAATACACGTCACACACACATGTTCTATACCTGCTTACAGACAATCTTATGCATTGTGGCATGGTTATTTGGTAACATAAATATGTAACCGGAATCCTTTGTGACGGCAATGTACGTTTTTTATCACATATTTGCCAAATGTACAAACTACAAAACAAGACTAGTCAACAAATATATCCAATATTATCTCTGATGACGTTTCTTTAGTAATTGACTTATGTTTCATTGCACCCTAAGAAGTGGTTTAACCCTAAAAACCTTGATAATAAGCCTGATTCGAAAATAAGCCTTTTTAAGCAGAGATTTAGTTTAAAATAGCTGACGAATATGGTATACAATGTAGTCGAATTCCAAAGCCTTCGGTTTCTTGAACAATGTAATAGGGTTTTTGAAAAAAAATAGTTTGCAAACTTTTGTGAAAATCCGCTACTCCTGTTTGCAAACTGTGTGAATCCAGCGGATTCTCACAAAAATTCGCAAACAATTTTTTTCATAACCCGACAAAAATAAAATAAAGTGTACATCATGGCATAAGAAATTGATTAGTGGAAAATTCTAATTTGAAAAAATATAAGTATGTTCAATACATAACCAAACATAAATGTCGCCTAATGGTGATGTCACGATAACGGCAGGTGTTTTCGTCGCGCCTTTTTTTCGGATTTGACGTTTATAGAGTGGGGCATTTAAATCCTCTAAAACAATAGAACAGCCAACTCTTGGATCACAGCATTTTGTTTAAGTTGTTCAAAGTATCACAACTTCACGTCTGACCTGCTCATACCTGTACAGATATACGGAGCGTTATGCTTGGGTTAGCCTCAAATGTAAATTAACAAAGTGGGAATTGAATCAATTCGTTTTAATACTAAGTCAATGACGAAATTGTAATACTAAAAATAATTAATGAAATGATTTAAAATTGAAGTAATATGAATAATGTTCAGTTTACTATACATTAGCTCTGGGCCCCTTGTTTATTAAAAATAATTGAAGAATTTATAACTGTAACAACCTGAAAAAAAAGAAACTAATTGGGAAAAAAAAAACCTATAAGGAATAAAATAAAGAAAATCAATAAAAAAAAAAACTCGTAAATAATGTTCATACCATATCTGACTTGCCGCTAAAATACCCTTGAAAAGCAAACCCATACGAAAAAAAGCCGGTACTTTGAGAAATAGAGTCCCTGTAATCTCTTAAATATGCTCCATCGCTGACCAAATGGTATTTTTTCACAATAAAAAACAGGAAGCATACGATTTAGTTATTTATCATCAGTTACAAAAGGTTAAACGTACATTCACACCATTACCACCATTGAAAAGTTTGAGCTACTAATTTTACTTCAAGTTTGACAATATAAAAAAAACTTACTTGTATCACGCAAAAATTCCCGTGGTCCGCAAAAATCCTAATATTGATGAAGGTACTGATTTATATCGCATTCCACCAAAGGCAAATAAAATTGTAGCTTAATAATCATTATTTTTTGTGTTAATTAGACATATATATACACAAAATTAAACCACCAATTATTGTTCAAATGAATGAATAACCATATATGCTCTCGTCGGCGGTGGGATGCATCTTTAATATCAAAGAAGACAATAAGCCTCGTGGTTATTTTCAAGTTTTAATGTAGATGCCATTGCCAAATATACACTAGTTCCAAGAATGACTTATTTAAAACAACCAACATCTTGTTGATTAACAAGTGACGCCTAGAAACGTGATGTTTGGTAACTAAATACTGTTTGATAAGGCCTAAAACTGATTTATTTAAAAAAGAAATGACCTTGAATTTCATTCAAACTCATACGAGTATCAGTTTTAATAGGCTAAAATCACAAAAACTATTTCTAGACAATAGACTAATGATTTTAGAGACCTGAACGATTGGTTTAATGAAACCTTGCTTAAATTAAATGACTAATTGCAAATTGGTCTAAATAGTATTGACCTAGTAATATTGTTTTCAAGGTCACAAGTCTTCCAAAAGTCTAAAAATGTTCAATGACTAACATCGCAATGCCGAAAACTTATCATTTGCTAAAATGTCCCTTTAACAATACTTTCTCCAGAAAATCTTTTGTAGTATCTTTCTGAAATTAACATTATATTCCCATTCAGAAATATCCTTGACTGCTGAATTTCATTTGGAGAAAACAATGAAAAAGGTCAATATTTTCAAGACGTTAATTTTATTGCTGAAAAAATTTCTAATTTGCCTTTGTGCGTGATCTGTACAATTCCTTTACAACCTGACTGAAAGAATATAATTTCTTTCTCCCTTGTTTGTATTATCAATTAATCAGTATACATATGGTGAAAGCAAACGTCAATGTTCAAAGTCCTATGCAAAGTTTCAGCGGTGTGCCGATTGGTTTACGTACCTCTTTTGTGCAAGCAAAAAGCAGCAGTAGGGACAGAAACAGCATAACCACCCAAGGAACTTGCAGTAACCACACCTGACGCAATTTGGGATTTACGATACAAATTCCCAAACACATTTACACTACATAAAATGACGACAAATTCCCTGACAAAGGCATGCACCACACAGACGTGAACACATCTACAGCGTTTAAAATGTCTTTAGCAAGAATACGCTTGAGGCTTGTGTATTGGTATTTAATTTCCCGTTGTTCGCTCTGTTAAGTGCTTTTCATTGGTTGATCGATATAGCAATACAAAAGAATACTTTATAATCTGATGTTATAATAAACCTGTAAAACCACAACATTTGTTTAAGGGAGACTGTTTATGTGAACTGTTATAAACCGAACGCCATATTAACGTCAAACCTATCTGTATGTGGAAGTGCCTTAATTTGGTCTTTATATTCAAAGGTGAAAGTAACACAAGAAAACATTAACAAGTATTACCATTGACTAATGTTAACTGGTATAGAGCAAGTATTGCTGACACTATTCAAATCTACCTACCAAATGATCTATGTTAATAAATAACAACCCATGCCCAATAAGAGAATAAAAGAAGTTGTCTTTGCTAAGAAGGGTTAACGGCAAGTATTATTGATCTTAAATGCCCGTATAATTCACAAAAGTTAATACAGCGGTATGGCTCCTATACATATTTATCATAAGGATATTTAGTAGAGAAAATAGTGCTTATTATAGAAACTTGTAATTAACACTGGCTGACCGTCTGTTATATCCATTCGACGGACTTTAAATTAACCAACTTTTGCTAAAACATTATCAAAATGTAAACAATTTTGTACAGAAAGACTATTTATCTTACTTTTGAAATTCGTAATTCTAATACTTTATTGTTGTCAGCTAAAAACAGTGAATAATTATAAGTCCTATTTGCAGTTAATTAGAACCAATAATGGAAAAACACTGGTCTTTATCATATATGGCCACTAGGACAATGGGACACACCTAATTTGCCATGCCATGCAGTGAGACTAATTATAAAATGTCTCCTGTTTTGTTAACCTTAAAAATACAGGCATCAATATATATAATTTATATCGTGTAAACCCTTGGGAAACTACTTTAGATACGTTAATTTAAGCATAGGTGTCACTTAAGGAATGACATTTAATTTGGTTGTACTTTTATGTATGTTTTTGACCAGATATTTGAAATGAGCGTATTAACTTCAATATCTGTCTAAACAAATGCAGTTTAATAACAACGTAAATCAACGAAAAATTAAAAAACATTACATTATATTTATATTTTCAAACCGAATATTACTTTTAAAATGTAAAATATCTGAAAAAATGATATAACATTCAATTTTTCAACGTTATACTATTGTATGAAACAGCCCGGTCAATTGATTGAGAATCATGGGAATAACCTGGCTCCAATATTGGCGAGAAATGTCAAGTTCAAGAAGGTACACAAAATTTAAATCCAACCAATAAAAATCCTTATTTAATTTCCCATTTATACAATATATCTCAAAACATTCTACTTATACTGATATATGATTTAAGATAAACATTACATCCAACATTGTTTAATTATGAAGAATTAAAAATACAGAGACAATTATAGGCTAATAAAACTGATTGCGCAAATACCACTGACTTGCGGAAGCCAGTGGTTTTCCGGTTGTATGAATATCTTGCGACGCAAAAAACAGCGATATTTGTTGCGTTTAACACAAGTGTAAACGATAACCATATTTAAGGGTTAATGTTTATATTAGCAAAGGTAAAAACGGAAATGTAAATCTTTCTTTTTTTTAACATCAACGGGTATGACAAGAAATTGTTATGGCAACCCGATGAATGTAGCGTAAATAAGTGGTGAACTCAATGCAAATTGAATTAATTATATATTCAGACCTACTTGAAAACATCAAAATCACCTACGCGATTTCGTACTACTCAAGTAATGGTCATGGTGTAACGTGGGTGTTACGACTGCCACTCTCTGATATTATTCATCCAAAGGAGAAATAAGAAAAAATGAATCCTCCCATCATGAAAAGATATAGTAATGATATGATTATAATATTAAATAGCACGAGCAAATATATTTCAAATATTTTCCCTGTAAGTGTAGTATACACAGGTAGAATGTTTATATCCCTGATCAAATTTGTCAGCATTTCTGTGAAATATATACACCTACTCTGATAGAAGTTTAAATACAAAATTAATTTGGTAGCAATTAATTTAATATTTACAATCTAGCCATGTCATAATCTAATTTATCTGATGTGTACGTACGAGATTGAACTAATGCATCCATGGTGACTAACGGATAACATCGCTATAAATTTCGCTGACTGAAAGTAAAATTGGATATAGTGTGGAGAATTAAGTACCACATCCATGAATTCAATGCCAAAGATAATCAAGTGTATTTTTTATATTATATATGTAAGAGCAGTTTCCCGTAATTACGGATTAAAAGGTCAATTGGAAACGAAGCGTCCATATGACTTGCTCATTTTCCACGTTATCAAACCTCTTCTAAACGCTCATACAGTGGGATTTAAACAGAAACTGAAATCATCTCGAGATGGTCATTTGGAATGACCATGTATAAGTAATCTGTGTAAGCAAAATCCAAGATGACAGTGCCAATCTTAAATCACATATTGTACCTTCTTCGCACGATTCTAATCGGGTCAATGATCTGAAAATATTGACCACTACACTAACACACATTTAAGAGCAACGCACAAAATGTAACAGTTGCAAACATAAGTTTTGAAAAGATTGAGGTAGCCAAGCATAATCTCCCTAAAAATATTGCTATATCTTTCAAAAACTAAAGATTGATTGTTTTTAATGAGTTCAAAAAATGGCAACGAAAACGTAAGTAATCTCCGAGCGTGTTAGATGGTAGACTGTTTTTTGATGACTCTAAGTTACGAAGAATAAATTTTCCAAATGCTGTTTATTATTTTCATTTTGAATATTTTGGAGCAAAACAGTTTGTCTTTCTACAGACAATCCATAAGATAAGGGAAATCAATGTGAGTTACATTTGTGAGATATATTTTAATTTATACTTTATATAATTAATATATATTAACATATCTATCTAAAAATTATTTTACGTCCCAAAGGTTACTCTAATTTTAAGTTTTAATTGTTAATAGTAGCAATGAGATGTCAATAAAATAATTGCTTATAGTTTTCTATTGGTGTTGCCAATTCTTCTTAATTCGTGTTTTGATTGTTTTGTATGAAATGCATTTTCATGATTAAGCCTGTCCTAAAGGCTCTAAATTACTGTGGTATATGAACCTTAAATACAGTCTTTGGTTGGGCTTGATCCTAAAGTACAGGCGTCAGATTTGGGCTTGATCCTAAAAGGCAGGGTCAGCATTAGGAGCTTGATACTAAAGTGCAGTGTCAGTTTGGGACAAGATCCAAAAGTGCAGGGTCAGATTGGCTTGATCCTAAAGTACAGTGTCAGTTTGGGCCTAATCCTAATGTAAAGTGTCAGTTTGGGCCTAATTCACTAGATGTACACAGTTGTCATGGTTTTGGGAATTATCATAAAAGTAAAAGTGTCAGTTTGGCCCTAATCCTAATGTATAGTCGTCAGTTTTGGGAATGATCATAAAGTATAGTGGTCAGTTTGGGCCTGTTACCTTAAAGTATAGAGTCAATGTGGGCCTGATCCTAAAAAGTAATAGTGTCAGTTTTGGACTAATCCAAAACGTCATAAGGGTCAGTGCTGGGCCTAAACCTAAAGTATAGTGTCACAGTTTGGGCCTAATCCTAAAGTTTTTGTGCTCTGTTTTGGGCCCATGATTCCTAAATGTATAGGAACCAGTGTTGGCACTGATCCTAAAGTATAGGTGTAAGTGTGGGCCTGATACTGAAAGTTTAGTGTCTGTGTTGGCCTGCCCTATGTATAGTGTCAGTTTGGGGCCATGAATCCTAAAGTATAGTGTCAGTTTTTTTTTGGCATGATATCCTTAATGTATTTAGTGTCAGGTTTGGGGTCTGATCCTAAAGTATATTGTCCACGTGTGCGGCCTGATGCTTAAAGTAAGGTTTCAGTGTTCGGCCTGATTCTAAAGGTCTTTTGTCATTTTGGGCCTGCATCCTAAAGTATATTGTCAGTTTGGGGCATTAACACTAAAGTATGAGGGTTCTGATTTGGGCCTAATCCTAAAGTTATAGTGTCAGTTTGGGCCTGATTCCTAAAGTAAAGTGTCAGTTATGGGGTCTGTTAACTTAAAGTATAGTGTTCAGTGTTGGCACCCCTTGATCCTACAAGTTTAGTGTCAGTGTGGGCCTGATCCTTTAAAGATCTTGTGTCAGTTGTTGTAATGATACTAATGTATTGTGTCAGTTTGGTCACTAATCTAAAGTTCAGGGTCAGATTTGGGCCTAATCCTAAAAGTATAGTGTCAGTTTGGGCCTGATCCTAAAGTATAGTGTGTCAGTTTGGGCCTGATTCCTAAAGTTAATGTCAGTGTTGGCCCAATGTTTCTAAAGTATAGTGGCCCTGTGGGCATGATCCTTAATAAAAGTATTGTGTCATTGTGGCCTGATCCTAAGTATTGTGTCAGTGTGGGCCTGATCCTAACGTATAGAGTCAGTGTTGGTCCCTAATCCTAAAGTCATAGCTGTCAGTTTGGGCCTAATCCTAAAGTTGAAGGTGCAGATTGGGCCCTGATCCTAATGTATTGGTGTACAGTTGTGGGCCTAGATCCTAAAAGTATTAGAGTCAGTTTTGGGCCTCATCCTTAAGTTTTGGTGTCAGTGTTGGCCTGAATCCTAAAGAGTATAGTGGTCTGTTATGGCCTGATCCTAATGTTGAATAGTGTACAGTGTGGGCCTGATCATAATGTATAAGTGTCAGTTTGGGCCTAATCCTAAAGTAGAGGGTCAGATTTTTGGGCCTTAATCCTAAAAAGTGTATTGTCAGTTTTGGCTGATCCTAAGATATATTTCAGTTTGGGACGGATCCTAAATGTAATATGTGTTCAGTGTTGGTTCCGGAACATTAAAGTAATAGTGGTCCGTGTTGGGCACTGATCCTGAATGTTATAGTGTCAGTGTTGTGCATGCATTCCTAAAAGTATATTGGCAAGTTTGGGCCTGATCCTGATAAGTATAGTGTCAGTAATTGGGCCTAATCCTAAAAAGTACAGGGGTCAGATTGGGCCTATTCCTAAAGTATAGTTTTCAGTTAGGGCCTGATCCTAAAGTATAGTGTCAGTTTGCCTGTTCTAAAGTATAGTGTCGTTTGGGCCTGATCTCTAAAAGTAAGTGTCAGTTTGGGCCTGATCCTAAGTATAGTGTCAGTTTGGGCCTGATCCTAATGTTATAGTGTCAGCTGTAGGGCCTGATCCTATAGTATATTGTCAGTGTGGGCCTGATCCTAAAACATAGTGTCAACATGGTAAGCTTCCCTCCGAAATACAGCAACAAGTGTGTGGCCTTTATAAACATCGAGGCCCAGAGGACATGTATCGGTCAATCTTGGCATTTACGTTTTATCAGAAAAACTACTTACATTTATAATATGTCTCAAAATTTAGCTTAAGGATTAAAACTAGTCAAAAATTATGTGTGATATAGTCAGTCCCCAGTATTTTATTTGAAATTACCATTCACATTAGGGTGATGAGAGCTATCTTTACTATTTTAGTTTCAGAGAAAAAGTTGTTTATTGCGGGGAAATGCCCGCGATTAAGCCCTTTATAGCTCCTCCCCTCAGATATATATGTGTCTATGTTACCCTTTTAATTTACCCGCCCATAGGCACTCCAGGGAGGTCAACTCATCAAGGTGTACAATTTTGCAGAGATCCTACAAATATAGATAACGAGTGTTTTCAAAAATTATTGTTTTCGAAAAGGAAGTCGTGAATATGAGTTCCTTATCTTTTGTGTTTATTTCTCAGTTTAAAGCCATTTTTGTTATACAGAGGATTTGCGAACAAATTACAGGACTGTTACCACATTTTTAACTAAGCCATTACATCACACTTATATTACATTTTTAGTAATACATTTTGGCTAGGGTATTTGAGAGGCCCTGATGTGAGCGGGCCAAATGTATCGGTTTTGGCAGTCGTATTAGAGAACGCGACTGAACTATAAAGCATTGTGATAGTAATCCGGTAGTAGTTACAAAACAGGAAATGAACGAATTTCAATAGGAAATTTCGTGAAACATGGTCTGAACATAGTTGTTGGTGTTTGTAAAACATTTCAGAAATTGACCACCTCCGCGAAATCACCCCATATTTTGCGGAGTAAATGTCAAAGATTGACCGCTACGGAATCCTTTAAAACAAAACCCTGAATACTAAAGATTATAGTTTTGTAATGGTATAAGCTCGAACGTTTACAAGATTTAGGATATCATCTTTTCTTGTTTCTTTTCTAACTAACTAACTTCTTCTTCTTCATAACGTCTCCCTTGACACTATCTGCACTTTTGGCTTTCTTTTAGCGCACACCATAACACCACCCCTGTGAGGTAGGCTATGGGTTCTAAACCCCTGGATGAGGACAAACTAAAGTCTATAAAAGTGGTAGTTTATGCTCCTACTTAGAGCGTAAACATTAAGGGAGTGGGGACGACTGGTTCGCTCCTGCTGTCTGTATAATGTGAACGGGGGGGTGGGGGTAATGTTGCTTAGATTGATCTTCGACGGCATGCTTCAGTGGATATAAGAACTTTAAAAGGGCAACAGTATCCACTATGAAAAGATGATTATACCTTGAATTTACTTCAGTACCTTCCAAAACACAACAACTCGACACTTCACAACACGCTACAAACACACTTCCTACAAGGGAGGCTTACTATACATAAGCCTGGCTGTTTATTGATAGGACAGTTGAATTATCAAACAAACGTTGCCTCAAGAACATATGGAGTTAGAAAAGCATTTGTTGTATATACTTTTCCCCCAGAATGTCCTAATTCTGGTGATATTTCAAAGGATGGCTGCCATAGAAACTTTATAAGACTCAATTCCTTAACCCTTTTCAATGGTTAAAGCTCCAAGAAATAGCATACTTTATAATGTTGAAAAGACATTTGAGAATTCCTTACACAAACAATTAATAATTCAAATGTATCTAAGTAAAAGTTTCGGAGAAATTTGGTATGGAAATTTAAATATGAATTTTAAAAACGCTATTGACTGTTATTGCGTTTCTCCACAAAAACTTGTAACTTTGGGAGAATATCTAAGATGGCTGGTCATGAAAAACAAGTAAAAACAAAAAAAAAAACGTTTTTTTCGTGTAAAAACATATTTTTAAATAGTTGTGTGCTTCAAAAGAAAAATCTTTTAGAGATATTAGTTCCAGGATAAAAATCCTATATAAGCTTATCGTCCTTTTATGATTTAAAACAATACAACAAATTAGTAGGGCTAGAAGGTAAATTTAAAGTTCACCATGATATTGGTAATCACAATGCAGACCAATGTATATTATGTCCGGAGATGGTAATCCATCCAATAAGTCCAACAGTTTATAAACTTGTTCTCTATTTGGAAATGCAACTTTGAACTATGAAATAAATGTCCGACTGGTGGACTGGTCCTGGTCCGGTTGAATCGCTGGACGTTCCACATATCAAAAAGGCGGTTTTTATGAAGTGACTGCAGTCCAGGTGGCCAGGTAATACTCATGGATGTGAATTTTAAATACATAACAATTTAAAGACTTGACAAAAGTAGCTTTTTATGGTGGATTATGTCCAAGTAGTCATAGCAAACTTGAACAGGGTCTTATAAAGTCAGTTCAATTTAAAATATATACTCCTACCACTCAGCACCGTTTTACCCATATCCATACAGACTGTGACTTATCAAATTTGTTTTCTCAGGACAAGAACATTCTCCAAAGGATGTCGATGGCATTTTATGAATTTTGCTATGGACTCTCGCTTCAGCATCATGCATCATTTTTTGAGTCATCTGCATATGTGACTTGATTATGTTATTCATAAATTAACAAATATTTTTCCCTTTATATCAGTTCGTAATTCATTTGTGCAGCTTAGGTAATGTCATTGCACATAATATAAAGGATATGGGGACAAAGGGTCACATTGTCTTACTCCAGCGGTGTAACAAGGAAATTGAATTGAGAGAGGTAACCATTGTTTTTCGAACATATGCGGAAATATTTGAGTATAAAGTTTTTTAAATCAAATTAAGATAATAATCACTAAAGAGAAGCCAAAAAAATGAAAACATTTTTCTTCTAAATGACCACTCAAAAAAATTGTAATCCATTTTCGAAATCTAATGTAAGAAAAATTCCCTGATTGATTATTTTCTTCGCTTTCTATTCTATCATGTCGCAAATTTAACCTACGATCATCGTTCCCCTACTATAACGACCCTTCTGACGTAAACTACCGGACCCACCTGATCTTCGGGCACTTATGAATAATCGAACATAGTTTGTTTTTTTCTCATTAGCATATACAAGATAAAAACATACTATTCTTACTACGAGTTTAATAACGTAAAAGGTCTCCATTTTTTTATATAGTAATTTTGATTTCCTCCCTCCGTTTTTGAAATGCAATTTATTAAACCCTGACGTTGACTAATTGACATTTCTTGATCGATTAATGACTGATTGATGAATGCTTAAATTAAAGGCTTTGTGATCTGTCCAAAACAAATTTATAGAAATTCCTACGGTAAAAGGCCACACTTCTTTTCATGGAGAGTTCACCCATTTTTTCATATTTTTTGCAAAACTTTTAAACATTCTTCAATACTGCGTAGACCCATCTCATAGAATCACTTTGCTCATTCTGTGGAGTCTTAGTTCATGAATGGGATTGTTTTTATATACCGAATCTCTGTGAATATTGTTACATACTTTTGTTTCTTTTGTATTATAAAGGGTTAAGTAATATGCAGAGAGTTCCTTAAGAATAGCCTGTAAAATTAATTTTTTCTTCTAACGTTGTCGACTTAGTTAATTTGTTTGGATCTTGTTTTTCGTTATACTGTCTCGTTTTTTCAAGATTGCAGAAATAATTTGTACATTCTTCGCCTACGACCCTCCGATAAGTACTTTTTGCCACTAAGGATCAAACCTTTAACTTTCTTTTCCACATAGGGTGGTTTTCAATTTACCCTCTATCCTCAGAAATATTTATTCTACAATTGTGTATTGTGTTCAGAATTGGTCTTATTCATATTAGGGTAATATACTCATCTTCTAAACATCCTTCTACTTTGCCCGTTCCCTTATTCTTTTACATGGACGAATAGGCTAATAGTTTTATGCCCTCTAATTAATAGTTATATTGTGGTCCAAAAAATAATTTGTCTCTTATCTCGAATTTCTGCGGACGTTCTAAATTGTGCGTTTTCAGGCAACTTCTTTAATGCATTAGAATGACTTCAGTGATTAATAATTTTAGACTAAGTTTACATATTCTGGATCACCGAGAAGAACTGTTTTTATAGAATTATATTTCCCTGTCCTCTTCTCCCACGTATTTTGTTTATATAAATTCAAGTTTCAATAAAAATAGGCGAGTGGTCAGATTTTGAAAGGCGAATTTCCATCCCTGCAGTAGAACTATTGTTCTGTAAGATCTGAAGGATATAGAAACAGAATCTAATCTTCGCTTCTTCCCATTCAGACCAAACCATGTATAGAGTTTGTCGTCTGGATTAAATTCCCTCCAAACATCAACTAAATCTAATATATTTTTATCATGTTTAAAATGAATTTCTATAGTTATGCTTTAGTATTGTTTTGATTACGATAATTAATCTGTATTAACTTCGTTATCCGAGGGACTACGTCCCCCCCCACTTCCAGTCGCCAGCAATTCTACCTTAGAATAATTTCCAAAAGCGTTCAATTCTGTTTTTTTTTATTACTGAAGAAGGTTGAATTTTCCTTTCATTTGCACATATATCAATCCCAAGATTGTTTTGCATTGTTTGAATAATAATACTTTAAAATAAGATAAATTTCCATGTGGGTCTTTATATTCATTCCTCCAACAGGCCTTGTTGTCAAATGATTTTTTTAAAACAAGAATTGCACAATTCGCCTTCCATGTTGATGAAAAATGAAGCAAATTTATATGTCACCGCACATCCCCTCTCATTCCTCCAACAATTAATTCTGTTAGAGGTGGGTTTGGACAACTTGGGTTAAGTACCATGCTGGAGAGGGGTAGGATACTTTGGGTTATGTACCCATGCTGGAGAGAGTTTGGACACTTGGGTTATGTTTCATGTCTGGAGAGGGGTTTGGACACTTGGTTAGAATCACTATGTGTATCATTGAATATTGTAATATCATGGCACTTTGAACGACACCTATGAAAATGGTAAAGTCCTTTTAAACCATGGTCAATCGCAAGACCTCGACAATTCAAGCTTCCGTATTCGAATTCTACCCAATTTTCAAAACAGCTTGATTGCTTTCTAACTTTAAAAAAATCATATTTTTCAACAGAGTGCACTTTAGATTTGACAAATACAGTGATAAGACGACATTTGAAACTGAATATGAAAAATACCCGTTAAACAAAATCCAATAATCAAAATTTTCCTTGTCAAGAATTCCACTCCTATGTTTTCAACACAAACCAATGAGCCCTGATTGTGAATTCCTCGATATATTTATACTACTATTTTCATAAACACCATGACATTTTTTTTTTACACTTTTTAAATTTAGAAATGAAAAGTGAATGACATACACACCATTAATCAAAAAATAAAAGCAAAATGATACATAAGAGCGATGAAATATTTTGTGAGAGCCTAATTTTTTGACCATACTAAGATGAAGAAAATAAAAACCAAACCTAACTAATAACATAAGTATAAGGTAAAGGTACAACCCTGATTTGTATTTTATCATTCGTTGTTGATATGTATTTAATTTGATACGCTTGTGCAGAACAAAAAATTAATAACATCGGATATCTCGCATACTTGAGTTCCCGAATGCTATATGAGGGAGCAATGTTTATATCAAATGTCAATTTACACTGTTGATGATGTTTCTAATTAGATATATGTATTTATATAACTTCTTACGGCTTTTGAGTATTTTTATAACTTTTTCCATCCATGGTAAACATATGTATTCACCCACAGGGACACTATCTGCGGCTATACTCTTAAAACAAAAGAACATACAGAAAAAAAACTGCATGATTTTTATCATATTTTTAATTTGGTGATTTTATGTTAATTTTTATTTTACAATAGTGGATATCTCCTACATAAAGTGCTCTATAAAACACTATCCATCATGATACACCTTCTATATCATATTTTTCCTGACAAATTTTGTTTCCCCAGTACTGTGTTTGATCGTGGTTTATACTTTTGTGGCATTGCAACGAAATGTATAAACACATCGTTAATTTGGTGAGAGCATGCCATGGTTGGGGTGCCCTGGGGGTCAAAAACTCCCCCGAACAATATTGTCCTCGCACCGGTGGGCTCTCCGCACAGCAAGCATCAAATTAAACAATAAATGTATATTATTTTGAGCCATAATAGTTTAAAGGGTAAAAAGGAGATAACTTTTCAGAAATATTAATTTGTGAATTTTAGTATTCTGTTTCACATTATGGATGTTGGAATTATAATTAGTTTTGGTTTAAAGTTTGTAGAGGGAGTGATATAATAATTTTTGCTATTTACAAAACAGAATTCTTATCACAAAAACACACACACACACACCACAGCTCACATAAACATAGTAAAAACAGTACACACACAGTCAAACCAAAAAGTGTAACAGAATTTTTGACAATACACAACAAAAACATAATTAGAATCAAATAATCATACCATATTTCAGTACTTACGACCATAAAAAACATCATACAAACATGAGAATTGGCATAGTAACAAGAACAATTCAAAAATATAATCCTAAAATAGAGCCATATTTCATCAACTTTACTTCCGAATAACATATCTTTTTTAATTGACAGCTTTTTTCAAAACATATATTTTGTTAACAAAAAAACTCACTCAAACCTTGCATATTGATGTTTGTTTTTTTCTTGATACAGAATTTTTATAAAACTTCATATAAAGAATAATTAAAATTGTGAGGTATTGAAAAAATTTCTTGTCTCACAAAAAACAGTATTGTTTCTAGTTTAAATTCCACCACATTATTAGTTTTTTCATATATTTTTCTTTTCATACCTTCCATATTTCAAAAGATTTTTGACAATGCCAAAAAAAATGTTCTATGGTTTCAACTTCTGTATTACAGATATGACATATATTATTTTCAGAAATATTTATAATTTTTAAGTAATTATTCAAAGGGAGTATACGGTGCTGTAATCTATACTGGAACCATTGTATTGATGAATCTTTGGTAATTAGAAAAGGTATTTTATATTTGTTTTTCCAGTGTATGTTTCTAAAGACAGCTTGTTGCTTCCATTTCTGCTCTGATGTTATCAAACCTTTATATCTATATCATATTTACCGATTGATTATTGAAGCTGATTATGTGCTATAAGTGTACCTCTGTCAACAAAGTCATTTTTTCGAGCGATAGTTTTTCTCGCGTTTCACTCGCATAATATTAGATAAAATTAACCCTGTATAGTTTCAAGCACTGATATAAAAAATATGATTTTACAACATATGACTTTACATCGCAAAAATAAATCGTTGCGAAAACCTGATAGCCGTAAACACGCGAAGAAAGATACCGCGAAAAATGAGTTGTCTCACACTATATTAGGAGGAAATGCGATATAACCAATAGTAGGCTCACAAAAATGCCATAAAGTGTTGGGTACGCATTACATATGACAATTGTTTATATCATTTCTGTACAAATGTCACGCGTATAAAGGATCTATAATATGCAATTTTGTATACAATGCAAACAGTACATTTACTGTTTATGTATCTGATTACATCGATATTACTGTTGAATACACCAATATGATTACACATATAGATTTTAGTAGATTTTAACCAAATATGAAAAAAAAGTTATTTTGATTAAGCCATATCGAGATTTTCTGGTCATTTACATGAAATATACATAAAAAATAATGGAGTCAATACGGAAACAAAATACAAATTCATGAGAAAACTAACAACCAAAAAAAACAAAGACAAAATTATAATATTTACATATTTAACCTTACCATTGTATTTCAAGAGTGTACCTGTACTTACATGTATAATACCCATATTGATATAAAACATCTTTTTGGATATCTAATCATTAATTATATTACCAATTTTCAATACAAATGTTTGTACTTTTAAATCAAATGCAAATTATTCTGTAAAATTGTAAATATTTGTATGTAGATGTTCACTACCACTGTTGATACACAGCGTATTATTTTTTCAACGTAGTGGAAGGCCCGCACGTGCTGATGAGTCCGTGTCACGTTATAACACCCACACATTATCGACAAGTATAGTCAGCTTTCATCGTTTTGAATAAACATGTTAATGTATCAGAAAACATGTGTCTGAAGGGCCCGCATGGATTTTGCTGAGAATACCACAAAAGGGATAATCCTTCCATTATACGGACAAGTACTAGTCAGCTTTCATTGCTGAAAATAAACTTATCCAGTGAGAACGAGGACATTTATTGGTATTCATGTTTCAGCAGCAGTGCTCTTATTTTATTGATATCAGGGGGTAGGTCTGTAAGAACACTGAAACCCGATCCAGGTTTGAGACCATTCTGCTTCCATCACCTCATCTCTGTCGATTAGACTGCTAAAATGCACAATTATGTTTCTTTTTCCCTCCTGACCCCTTTCAGCCTATGTGCTGCTTGGAAAATCATCTGATCGATAGTGTCTTGAGAGATTTTTAAAGTTGTCGAAAGAATTGTTTTCACTCTGCTGCGAAATTTGCTTCCCAGCCAAGATGAACGGTGCAACACCCAAACGTCGTTGTAAATGATGAAGCCTTTAAAACGATTGTGATTTGTTGATAGGAACATAAGGCATAGCCTCTCTAAATGGTAACGGCATTTCGTAGTGTCAATTCTCGTAATGGATTCCTTCTTCCATAGCCACAGGAACACGACGATCATCGTGCGAATGGGACACATTTCCCACAATACCTCATCCGATGTTGGGTCTCTAGACATACGGCCCATCGTTGACTGACGCAATTACATCGCGAGGAGCTAAAGCCCGAGAACAGCTGTGGCCAATCAATAAAAAAGGTTATTTTCTCAATTACGAAACGGCATGTGTTCCCCTGCAATCGGTTCCAAGTGCACCCGCTGTATGGCCATTTGCGGCGTAGGTATGTGAGATCGATTTGTTGGTATTATATTTCTCGTTAAGGTAGCCAGTCAGCCCAAGTGAACGACATGTATCAGCTAGAATGAAGGTAATATCAGACTGTGTGTCAAGTAACGCATACACCAGTTTCTCTTCTGTCGGATTGTTACGATAAGAAATGTATACATGAACTATTGAACTTTTACTGCATGTACTGGAGCTACACATAAATGTAACGCTGGAGTGTAATAAGGACTTCCTAGAGCCACTAGTATCATCCTAGGATTGACTTTCCTTGTCAGCAGATTCAGCTGGCTTGCGCACATCACCGTGGATTTCGAACACGTTTTACACTGCTTTCCTTGTTTACACTTCTTTAAAATATGGCCAGATTTAAGGCATCAAAAACAGAAACCTTTCTCTTTTCCAAAGATTTAGCAAGGAACTGTCTGCAATCATTTAGCTCATGTTCATTTTGATAAAGGACACATCTTACTTTTCTGAGCTTAGGTTCGTATTCCCCATTGTTGCTGGACTGACATCTACTTCTGTCACGAATGACTGCCCTGTATGATAACGACGAGGCTGATTATTTGTAGAGCTTGGTCTTTCCATGTCGCCACAATTTTCAGATTGAATGGAAGTTGTGTATTAATTAATGGTGGGAGCGGACGCCAAATAAACAACTACAAAACACATGTGTGTATTACACCAGAACGAGGCTTTTTTATTCACGTGACCACTAAACGGGTACATACTATAATCAGGACTTATCCGGACGATCCAATACATAATACATCCTCCCCTTTAGACTGATAATGGTAATTATTGTTAACCAGTCAATCAAGATCACGTTTACATTACAGTCTCATAGAGGTTGTCCTTTCATTACACGATTAATTTGTATCATCAGTACAATGATATCTGCATAACAATAAACTGAAGGTTTTACATGTTCAACAGTTTCACCTGAACACTATTAGCTCAATGAAATGAACCCTGAGGGTTCCATGGATTATCCAGGGATTATTATGCCTCAAACACTGATAATCCATCATAAATCTAACCACTTAGGAGCACGACGAGTTCGACAGGGATAACGACGACTGGCATCACTAGTAGGCTGTGTCGATTTAGGTGTTCCACAACTGTTCCTAGAATCCACCGTTATGGCGTTAACCGTTGTACTTGGCTCACGTGTTGTAGTTCCGTCTTTTCCATTCGTTACGTCAGGCTTTACAGTGTCTTCTACAGAGACTTCCATCTCCTCTCCTACCAGCAGATCTGTGGTCTGTGGGTGGTGGTAATGCTGGACTACCAGTTTTCGCCAATTGATCTGTATGACGACGCCACAGACGATCGTTGACTTTGACCTTGTACGACACAGGCCCTGTACACGACTGTATCGTACCACATGTCCATTTATCACCTCCACGGTAATCTCGAACTACTACTGGGTCGCCATCATCAAATGACCTTGGAGTTGACCTGTTTCTAGAACATATCTTTTCGTGAGATGTCCTGACTGTCTCGCTAAGATCAGGTTTCAACAAACCTAGCCGTGTACGTAGTTTGCGTCCCATAAACAATGTTGCCGGCGATTCCTGCGATGTAGAGTGTTCTGTGTTTCTGTAGCGAGATGGAAATTTGAGTGTTTCTTCTGTAGTGTTACCATCAGCAGTCCTTGATGATTTCACTAGCTGCCTGAATGTCTGCAACCAAACCTCTCCGCTAGACCGTTTGTGGGACGAGGGGGGGGGGGGTATGGGGAAAAGGTTGCTGATGTTTGGATATGGCGAATGCCATCTGCTTGCGATGAAGTCAGAAAATTCTGTGTGGTAGTGATACTGGGGTCCATTTTCACTGGTCATATCTGTTCTGAATCGCCAGTTCTCGCGAATACCTTCACGTTAGTCTGTCGATTGTACACTGAGTGAGGCGGTAGTTTTCTGTTTATAGGACATCCTGAACATTCTTTTTTGCTAGGTATAGTCTTTTTGCAGGCAATGAGTCCATTCCCCGGCCACCAATTGTAGGCTTCTTCTTTCTTCTTGCCAAAGACTCAGACTTTTCATTTTCTCACCACACCCCCGAGATGTCCAGTGTGAATTTCCTTCCAAATATTCCTCTCTCTCTGAGGTTTTCACTTCTGAGGGATTATACAAACTCGTAATCTCCCATAATACAAAGGACCAAGAAATATTGCGTAGCGCTCGATGACGTGATGAGATTGTGTTGATATTCCCTTTCTGAGGGCTAAATATAGAGACCAGCAGGTTGGATGATCTGTCACCAGAGTGAAATTTCCTTCACTCAAGTTCAAACACTTAAACCTTTTGATTCACCAATTGTAATCTAGTTGCTCTTTGATTCAATATTTGTGAACTAATTTTCTCTGCGTTGTTGAGGGTCGCGAAGCATACAGCGTGGTATGTGTTATGTATGACACTAAATACATGTAGTTATGAGATAAGGGAGATAACTCCTATAGCTTTTTTATCAATACATCCTATGAAGGTCATATCATTGATTTAGGTTATAGAACTTTCTAGAATATAATCATGTATAAACAAATATGTTTGTAAACATGTTGATTTTAAGTAGAGATCTAGAATGATCTATTTCCAGAAAGTTCTGTGTGTTTATTTGTTTACTGTTTTTAGTTAGAAATATTTCTAGAAGTAGAAGGTTCTCCAATATTCTTGAATTAGGTTTAGCTATATATACTCCAGCTGTCAAAGGCTAATCAGAACTGTAATGAGACCTGTAATTAGACATATCTAGAATTGTACAGCGCCATATAAGATTCTATTGGGAGAGCTATTGTGACTTTATCTGTGGATTATTACATACACTTTGTGTGGATTTATTCTATTGCCTGGAACTTTACAAATCATCGAGTGGACATTCAATTTTCCTTCGTGGATTTGTGATTATTGTTAATTTGAAACCTGGAAGGATCAAGGATTATACCAGGACTTTCGCATACAGATAAGTAAACACTTTAAATGTCATCGTATTGCAACTCTTGTACCACCACCAATTACTTTAGATATTGTAAACCATCTCTGTATAATATTGTATATATAATTAAATTGTGTTTTGAATTTAGCTGCTGGTTTCTCCTTTCTGTTATTCGTTCATGTAACAGAATTGGGGGCTCGTCCGGGATCGATATTCAATTTGTGAAATCTAACTTTGAAAAATTAATTAAGAAATTTTCAAAATTTGTGTACAAACTTTGAGTTTACATTTGAAACCAACAGCTAGATAAATATGACTACTATGCAGGTAGAACAGTTTGTTAAAGCGCCATCCCTGGAAGTTCTTTTGCAAGTTAGTAAGAAGGATTTACTGTTATTGGGTAAAACATTTAGGCCTTACTATCAAAACTAATTTGAGGAAAGCTGAAATTAGGAATGTAATTATAAGATATTTTGTTGACAATGGCAAATTTGACTCTAGTGCATTAGATAGTATAGAGGAAACAGTCAGTTCAGAAATTCAAATTAGACAAATGGAACTTGAACATGAAATGAAACTAAGACAAATGGAAATAGAAAAAAAACAAATAGAGAGAAATGAAGAGAAAGAGAAATAGAAAAAGAGTTAAGAGAAAAAGAAATAGACAAAGAAAGAGAGTTAAAAAAAGAAATTGAAAAGAAATTGAGAGAGATCAGATGTTAGAGCTAGAGAAGCAGAAAATTCAAGCTGAAACAGAACTTAGAATGAAAGAATTAGAGCTAGCTTCTCAAGACAGTTCAAGTAATCTAACTTTTAGGGGTTTACAAGGAAACAGAGGTTTTGATGTCCAGTAGAAACCATTAGGGTTAGTTCCTCTTTTCAAGAACAGAAGTTGACAAGTATTTTCTTTTTCTGCATTTTGAGAAAATAGCTGATAGAACGAAATGGCCTGAAGATAAGCTTACAATGCTTCTGTCAACAGTGTCTGAGTGGTAAAGCTAGAGACATTTATTCTTCTTATCTGTAGATGAGATTTCAAATTACCAAGTATCAAAAGCATTTTGAAAGCTTATGAGTTAGTTCCTGAGAGCTTAACCGCCAGAAATTACGAAGACTCGGAGAAAGAGAGATGAACAAACTCATGTAGAATTTGCCAAGAAAAAGAACAATGATTTAAATTGTGGTGTGATTCGTAAAGAAATTGATTGAGGATTCTCGGTAAATTGAGGCAATTATTGTTGATTAGAGGCGTTTAAAAACGTTGTGTACACACAAACATTAAAACACATTTAGATGATAGCAAAGTTGAAACCCTTAGTTCCTCAGCTACAATGGGTGATGAATTTACGCTCGTGTAACCAACACAAGGTTCATTTGATAAAAACAGTATCACAAGACAAAAACAGTACCACAGGTACTAGTAAATTTGGTCAGCCTAGGAACCCACACCATTAGTGGCCCTTCCAACGGGACAAACCTCTAAATTATGTTATAAAACTAAGTCTGCATCTAAAACAGATGATAGGGTAGGGTGTGGGGTCTCCTTTCTGGTCATGTTTGTACTAACTGCAAGGAAAAGAAGGGCATACTATGTCTGAATGTTTATTCTCCTCCAGCGTAAGTAAGCAAATGGCGTAAACCATTCAGTTTCCGATTCTGTGTTCGCTATCGTCAAAGCTATTCAGAAAAACTTAGTGATAATTGTGGAAGATTCTAAAGTGTCTGTTGAAATTAAGAGTCTCTGAGTCTGCATAGTGTCATGGAGAAGTACTCCCCTTCATTTCTGAAGGTTTGGTTTCACTTACTAGTGAGAATTCACACAACTCCTGAAAACTGTGAAGATTTTGGCGAGATACTGGGGCTTCTCATTCTTAGATATTAAGATGGCGTAGGTCGCCTTTGTCTGAGGAGACCACATGTGGTAGTAGTGTTTTGCTTCAAGGTGTAGAGTTAGGTTTAGTTAATGTGCCTCTCCATTCTGTTTTATTTTAAAGTCAGGACTTTGGTTTACTTGGTCCTGTCACATTGGTAGTTTAGACCGGAGCTTCCCATAGAGGGAGGTCGTGTCGCTTCATTTTAGGCAATGACTTGGCTGGAGAGAAAGTCTAGGAGGTATAGATCCCTTTAGTGTCCAGTATCCCTGATAAAAACAAGATGATGCTGAGTCTATTCCAATGCAGGGGATTTTCTGGTATTTTCCCCTTCTTTGTGGCAGTAACTCGTTCAATGGGTAGAAGTGTTTTCTGGATGTTGCCCAGGTAGTTTAGAGATCATTATAGTCGCCAGGGGTTATGGTGACACATTCTTGCTTCATGAATATAGAAGGATGTCGGGAGCAAGTGTGATCTTTTGAGCAATCCAGTAATACTTTTGAGTAGGGATAGAGTTGTTTCCTAACCAAGGGTACTTCTTTGTCTGTCATGATGAGAGTAAAATAACTTTGTTCTAGAGCGGAGCTTATAGTAGAACAGGAGACAGATGCATGAAAATCTCCTAATTGTGGTAAACGGGCTTTGAGTGAGGAAGAGGCTGAGAAAGTTCCGGTTTGTTAACTTTCGTCAGTCAGGTGTGGTTTGATGCGTCAAAGTGGCGCCCCCCTGATGTTGTCCTCCCGAGGAAGACTGAAAGGTTTGTGCAATCAAATCAGTTGTGCCCAACCGAGGGTATAGGGGAAAGGATTCTAAGTTTGTCCTCATGACGTACCTATGGCAAGTGCAACTAGGTGTGGCCCAAGACTTATAAACATGACTCTGTAGATTCACTTCTTTTTGGCGCCAAGTTGAAACGGGATGTGGCTGATTTTTGTAGGTCTTGTCATACTTTGTCAGGTGGTAGGGGAAACCTAAATCAGAAAATCCCTGTTTGCAGCACCTTTGCACCCCAATTCCAGCATTTGAGGAACCCATTTAGGTTGAGTCATTATTAGACTGTGTAGGTCCTCTACCACAAAAACAAAGTATGGGAATGAGTATATTTTAACTATTATGTGTTGCATTCACACTCTTTCCTGAAGGCCATTCCACTCATGAATATTAAAGCCCCTTAACATAGTCAAGCTTTTGGTTAAATTTCTTGACATTGGTTGGTCATCTCAAAAGCTGTCCAATCGGACCAAGTTTCTAATAATCATGTCTGGTATTTTTCAAACAAGTCATTTACCAGCTCCAGATCAAGCATTAATAAGTTCTAGTGCTTATCATCCTGAGTTCACAGGGTGCTTTAGAAACGTTTTTCATCAGACATAGAAGGAATATGATGATGATCTTTATTGATTGTGAAAACAAAAGAGATTGCGGACGAAGGTAGTACACATGTTGGTGGTTTTGGCGTTAGAGAAATCTGTACAAGAATATCCTTGGCTTCAGTCCCTTTGAACTTGTGGTTTTTGGGACATAACTGTACGTGGTCCTTTGAAAATTTTGAAAGACAAAATTTTGGACGACGATTCTATAGTTAATCTCTTTTAGAGTATGTGTCTAACTTTAAAAGCAAAAGGTGACAAGGGCGATGTGATTACTGGTCAAGAGATTACAATAAATTTGGCCGTTACACAAACCAAAATGAAAACATGGTATGATAACGATGCCCGTGCCAGAAGTTTTTGATCCAGGTGACAAAATTTTGGTCTCTATTACCAATACCAGGGTCAGCCTTTGCAAGCTAGCATAGATTTTTGGTCTCTTAAGGTTGTTGAGAAAAAAGGTCGATGATGTTAACGTACATTGTACAAACTCCAGGGAGGCGCAAGAAAACTCAATTATGTCATGTTAATATGCTGTAAGAAATATGTAGATAGAGAAGAGAGCAAGACCTCTCAACCTATTGCTACTTTGGCCTCTGATACCATCACGAAAGTGAAAGTACAGGCTGATATTTGTAAATTAGACTTAGTTGGTGGTGCACCAAGATGTGGTTTAGACTGTGGTGTTAAGTTACGGAATACAGATGTTGACCTCGCGAACCTTGGACAAGAAACAATGTCAAAAATTCCCCCCTATGCGGGAAAAACCGAACGCAATGACCTTTAAGATTTGATACTTGAGTATAAACATTTGTTTTCCGGATACACCAGGCAAACAGATTCTAACTACACACGGAGTGGATGTAGGCGATTGCCGCCACCTGTCAAGCAACATCCTTTACGTATCAATCCTTTAAAAAGAAGAAACATTTAAAGAAGGCGAAATTCTAATACATGTTGGACAATGATATTGATTGAACCAAGCAAAAGTGAATGGAGCTCTCCAGGAGTTCTGGTACCAAAGCCAGACAAGACATAACGTTTTCTGTACTGACCTCAGAAGAGTTAAACACTCTTGTCAGTAAAACAGACTCTTATTATCCATTCCAAGGATTGACTCATGTATTGACAAAGTTGGCAAAGCCAAGTACGCTAAAGCAAAGTTTGACCTGTTGAAAGGATTATAGGGCAGGTGCCCATTAACCAGAAAGAGCTAAAGATGTGTCGGCATTTTGTAAACCTCGCAAGGGTTTGTACCAGTAAACTAAAGTTATGCCATTTGGTAATGAAGAATGCCCCGGCAAAACATTTCAACGTCTTCCTTAACAGCGTGATATAGGACCTGGAAGGCTGCGATGGAATACATTGAAGACGTCATTCAACTACCACGACACGTGGAATACCATCTACGTACTACTCGGGATTCGTGAATTCACTTCGAAAGACCTCACTAACCCATGAAATTGTCTGTAAACTTAATTGAAATGTGAATTTTGTCATGCAACTGTTGAATTTTAGGGCCAGTTAGTAGAACCAGTGGGCATGCTAAAACCTGTTCAGGGCCCAAAGTAAGAAATCAATTATAGATTTTCCAGCTCCTGGAGGCAAGAGAGAGCCTGATGAGGTCTTCTTGAGTATGGCTGGATACTACAGAAAATTTTGTCAAATTTCCTGCTGTTATAGCAGCACCACTTACTGCTATGTTTAAAGAAAAATGTCAATTGAGGGTTTGGTCAGACGAATGTAAGTCTGCCATATGACAGAATTGAAAGCCATACTATCATACTCAACACCATTCTGGAATGCTCCTAGATTTTAATAAACAGTTTAAACTGTTTGTTGACGCCAGTGATGTAGGTGTTGGTGCGTTTTGATGCAAGACGTACTGAACAAATTGACCATCCAATTTGTTGAGCTATCTCGAAAAAATTTGACAAACACCAGAGAAATTATTCCACCATTGAGAAAGAATGTTTTTAGCATGATTTATTTGGCCTTGAACCAAATTTGATGTGTATCACTGCACTACAGTTGTGCCTTTTTGGTCTTCACCGACACAAACCCTTTGACATACATAGGAAATTGAAAAACATAAATCAAAGAATTCTCAGGTGAGTTTTGAACTTTGCAAGAGTACAATTCTTGACATCAATACATATCAAAGTAAAGACAATATCTAGCTGATCATTATCAAGGATTTAAATATTACTTGATATGTCCAAGAAAGTTTCCTTTTCAAGAAAACTTTCTTTTCTTTAAGGAGGGGTGTGTTATGTATGACACTAAATACATGTAGTTATGAGATAAGGGAGATAACTCCTATAGCTTTTTTTATCAATACATCCTATGAAGGTCATATCATTGATTTAGGTTATAGAACTTTCTAGAATTTAATCATGTATAAACAAATATGTTTGTAAACATGTTGATTTTAAGTAGAGATCTAGAATGATCTATTTCCAGAAAGTTATGTGTGTTTACTGTTTTTAGTTAGATATTTCTAGAAGTAGAAGGTTCTCCAATATTCTTGAATTACGGTTTAGCTATATATACTCCAGCTGTCCAAGGCTAATCAGAACTGTAATGAGACCTGTAATAAGACATATCAAGAATTGTACAGCGCCATATAAGATTCTATTGGGAGAGCTATTGTGACTTTATCTGTGGATTATTACAACACTTTGTGTGGATTTTTTCAT
>NW_027187616.1:0-71512 GCF_041381155.1 Argopecten irradians | reverse complement strand
TTGATATAAATCTGAGTTTAATTGACTTGCTTGGTTTCTAAGTTGGCATAAAATAATACTAAATGATCTAGATCCACTATACAAGTATCTAAAAGCATACGTACATACTTTCTCAGCATAACTGCGTATGGCATGACGGCTTGTTGTGCCGACCGTTTGATGATAATATGGAAGTAGGCTTCTACTGAAGTGGCCCACATTGAAGCTATGATGACCGATGGAGTCTCCATTTTGAAGTTAGGAAAATCAACGTGCCTGTTGAAATCACATTGATATATGACTGAACGCCATGCTCTGGACTTCTTCTGGACCAGAAATATTCTTAAATAGAATCAGCTGTTTGTGCAGTCCTCCTCGACCGCGTTCATTAGTCTCTAAAAGTGCATTATCCGGATCCCCGGAGGAGGAAAGAAGATGTGCTTTGTCAACAAGAAGCATTCCGCAAAACGGGAATGCCCAACCCCTCAACAACTACAGACAAGGCCCAAGAGTCCTCTGTGATTTCCCTCCACTCCGGAAGGAAGGCAGACAGACGACCTCCTACAGGCAGATCGGGAGGAGGAAGATCTTCCCAGGTTGGAGAATCCTTTCCTATCATGAAGCCTAGTCTTGCGGCAGAAGGACCAGAATTTGAGACTGAAGGAGCGTAGTCCTTCAGAACAGACCCTTTATCTGGAATGACCAAGGAAGGGGAGTCAGAAACTCTTCTTCTTATCTCCAAGAGGGCTTGGATCATTCCCATTGTTGTCCTTGAAGTAAGGCTTCCACTTCTGCTGCACAGGGGACTGGGGAGCTGAAATTTTAGCATTCTTCTTGGGTCGCGCTGATACCTCTGATACCTGCGAGGTACTTGCCTTCACGATCTGCATTCATTTCAAAGAAGGACAGAAGCGACCAAGTCCTCCTTCAAACCTTTATGAACAGAAGAAAGAGTCCTCCCAAAAAGAATGGATTCAGAGAAGATGAAGTCAACAAACAGGAACGGCAAGGTTCATCGATTGCGCGGTTTTTTAAAACAGAAAAACACCTAGCCAACAAGATCTTGGCGAGCAATAACACCTAAGGCGTGCACGGGATGGCGACCACTCCCGTAAGCGCATGTTCGACAAGAAATATGTCATCCTGAATGGCAGCAAGTGCTTGGACGCGCATCCGATATGGTGTCTCCCGTCACTTGTTCTGGCACTAATATCAGAATAAAAATGTAATTAAAAATTCCATAAACAAGGAGTGTTTGAAGTGGAAGTAGGGGTTGAATGAAAGCTCACGTTTTAATAAGTGCAACATGTCTCTCTTTATCTTTTAATTTTTGATATCTAATTCAGTGGCGTAGGAAGATGAAACGTAATGGGGGGCAAAGGTCCTCAATATTTTGTAAACCCCCCCCCCCCCACACCTACAGGAGGAGATTAATTCAACTCCCGTATATGCTTTATGTTCATTTTTTATATTTTATTGCATAAAAACATTTTACATATAAAAAACTTGTACATAGTCATCATTCACTAACTTTCTCATCTCTCATTTTTTTAAGCATTATGTTATATGATCATCTTAACTTCAGCATATTATCGCACTATTATTTCCTTTCGTTGTACAAATATATCTCATTCTCTCTCATTTTTATTACAATTACTCTATTACTATCGTTCTCTTACTTACTCCTATTTCATTCAATATAATATCTAATATTTCCTTAATGCTTGTTAGGTTGTATATTTTTTTGTACATCCTTTTCGTTGACTCATTCTACATTCTCTCATTCTGTTACAATCACACTTCATTTTCTAGTATCGTAGTCAATTTTTCCAATGTCCCATCCAATCCAAAAATGTTTGCTGTTCTTATTAAATTATTTTTAGTGTGTCTGAATATAAAATTTTCGTCATGATCAGTGTTTTGATATTTAATAATATTTTTTTGTTTTCCAAATCCACCATTTTGTTGTCATTATGATAAAACTGGTAATGATTTGCTGTTCCTTGTTGAAATAGTATTCAGTCTACTAAGTATTCAGTCCTAACATAATGTGTTTTTTTCTTCCATAATATAATTTGGGGGTAAGTTAAATAGCCTTATAATGACATTTTTAATTTTTTGCCATAGTAATTCAATTTTTTGGGCATGAATAAAATAAATGAGTTAAGGTTTCTTCATTAATTTACAGAATGTACATAGGCCGTTTGATTTCTTCATTAGTTTAAGTCTATGTTCTGTGCTTACTATTCTTTGGTATAAGTTTCCATTGAAAATCCTTACATTTTTTATCTGCTATTGAATATTTGATTGTTTGCCAAATTAGTTCCCAATTCATATCCTCGTTATTAAAGTAGTCTTCCCATTTGTTCATTTGTTTAGTTATGTTCATTTTACATATATCATTAAAATGAATCCTTGTACACATTTATAGACAGTGGGGTCGCTAAAAGGAAATTAACGAATACGCAAATTGGCCAAATTAGTTTGTGAGCGTCGAAGGCGCGATATTTTGGTGTTTTAGGGGTCTGAGGGTGACCCCCCGGAAAAAATTTGTAATTCAGAATGGCTGAGATGAGTTTTACAATGTATTTTGGCGATTTTGCGAGCGCCCGAAAGCGCGAGATTTGTGTTTTTTGGGGCTCCGGGACCTCCCCCGGGAAAAATATTACGATTTAGAATAGCTTAAATGAGTTTTGATAAATTTGCGAGCGCCCGAAAGCGCGAGATTTTGGTGTTTGTGGGGTCCGGGGGTCTCCACCGGAAAAAAAGTACGATTAGAATGGCTTAGATGAGTTTTTACGATGCATTTCGATGAATTTACGAGCGCCCAAGGCGCGAGAATTTGGTGTTAGGGGGGTCTGGAGGTCTCCCCCGGGAAAAAAAATTACGATTTTGAATGGCTGAGATGAGTTTTACGATGTATTCACACCATCGGCACGTTGTTGTGTAACATAAAAAATGAATTAATTGTCTCGCTAAGACATATAAACAAATTGATCTTTTAAGATACATTTTTTTTAAAATAGTACATAGAATCCCTTGATGGACATTTTTAGTCTAGTTCGTGTGTATTGAAGTTTTACTATTTAAGGTTTGACATTATGTGCTTGAACGTTTTAAGAAATGCGCCGCGCAGCGGAAATTTTTCTAGAATGAAGTACGAAAATGTGCAGGAGGACCCTTCCCACCCCCCCCCCCCCCCCCCCCCCCCCCCCGTTTCCAACGCCCCTGCTAATTGGATTTACGTTAGTTTAAGCTAGTTGGATAGGCTCGCGCGTGTATGTCCGTTCGCGAACGCTCGTCATTCTGAACACGCCACTGTAATGAAGCCCGTGCTCGCAATGCCCTGTTCAGGGAAGAGATAAATCTGTCCTGAATGTCGGATGGCTCGGATATCCAACCCTCACCCACCCTATAGACAAACTGTCAGAATTCTATATAAGACACAATCTGAATGAGGAGACGGAGCAACATCGTTCTCTTGTTGTGATGTTCCTTGCAGTCGAAAAATTATTTTTATCCACTTAATATTAAATCGAAATATCAAATAGTTCATTATAATACCAACAAATACATTTTGTACCACTTTAGATATTAAAAAGTAATTGTGAATCTAATAAGTAATCGTGATATCGAATAAGTAATCAGGAAATCGAATAAGTAAGAGGCCTTTAATGGGCAATTAAAAGGTCAAAAACATCATTATAATGCATACCAATTCATTTTAAACAATTTTCTGATGTTAATTAGTAGCTAGAATTCGAATAAGTAATCAGAAAATCGAATAAGTAATCAGGGAATCGAATAAGTAATCAGGGAATCTAATAAGTAATTGGCCCCATAATGAACATTTAAATGTCAAATTCATCATTCTGATGCATAATAATGAATTTTGAACCATTTCTAACGTTAATTAGTGGTTGGAAATCGAATAAGTAATCAGGGAATCGAATAAGTGATCAAGGAATCGGATAAGTAATCAAGATATCAAATAAGTAATCAGGGAATCGAGTAAGTAATTGGTCCTTAATGAGTAATTAAAAGGTCAAATAGATCATTGTTATGCATAATAATGCATTTTGAACCATTTCTGATGTTAATTAGTAGCTAGAAATCGAATAAGTAACCAATAATAATATAAGGAATCGAATATAAGTAAATGAGCCCTTAATGAGTAATTAAAAGGTCAAATAGATCATTGTGATGCATAATAATGCATTTTGAACCATTTCTGATGCTAATTAGTAGTTAGAATCGAAATAATCAGAATAATAAGTAATCAGGGAAATCGAATAATAGGATATCGAATCAGTATTGGGCCCTTAATGAGTAATTAAAAGGTCAAATAGATCATTGTGATGCATAATAATGCATTTTGAACCATTTCTGATGTCAATTAGTAGCTAAAAATCGAGATAGGTAATCAGGAAATCGAAGTAATAATCAGGGAATCGAAAAGTAATGGGCCCTTAATGAGTAATTAAAAGGTGAAATAGATCATTGTTATGCATAATAATGCAGTTTTGAACCATTTCTGATGTTAATTAGTAGCTAGAAATCGAATAAGTAATCAGGGAATCGAATAAGTAATCAGGGAATCGAATAAGTAATGGGGATATCGAATCAGTATGAGCCCTTTGAGTAATGTCATCAATTCATCATTCCGTGATGCATAATAATGCATTTTGAACCATTTCTGAACGTTAATTAGTGGTTGGGAAATCGAAAAGTAATCAGGGAATCGAATAAGTGATCAAGGAATCGGATAAGTAATCAAGGAATCAAATAAGTAATCAGGGAATCGAATAAGTAATTGGGCCCTTAATGAGTAATTAAAAGGTCAAATAGATCATTGTTATGCATAATAATGCATTTTGAACCATTTCTGATGTTAATTAGTAGCTAGAAATCGATATAAGTAATCAGGGAATCGAATAAGTAATCGGGGAATCGAATAAGTAATATTCGAATAAGTAATGGGCCCTGAATGAGTAATTAAAAGGTCAAATAGATCATGTTATGCATGATAATGCATTTTGAACCATTTCTGATGTTAATTAGTAGCTAGAAATCGGGAATCGAATAAGTAATCAGGAAAATCGAATATAATCGAGTAAGTAATTGGGCCTTAATGAGTAATTAAAAGGTCAAATAGATCATTGTGATGCATAATAATGCATTTTGAACCATTTCTGATGTTAATTAGTAGCTAGAAAATCGAATAAGTAATCAGGGAATCGAATAAGTAATCAGGGAATCGAACAAGTAATGGCCCTTAATGAGTAATATAAAAGGTCAAATAGATCATTGTGATATGCATAATAATGCAGTTTTGAACCATTTATGACGTTAATTAGTAGCTAGAAATCGAAAACGTAATCAGGGAATCGAATAAGTAATCAGGGAATCGAATCAAGTAATGGGCCCTTAATGAGTATTTAAGATGTCAAATAGTCATTGTGATGCATAATAATGAATTTTGAACCATTTCTGATGTTAATTAGTAGTTGGAAATCGAAAAAGTAATCAGGGAATCGAATAAGTAATCAAGAATCGAATAAGTAATCAAGGAATTAATAGTAATCAAAATCGAGGTAAGTCATTGTCCTGCATGAGTAATTAAAAGGTCAATAGATCATTGTTATGTTAATAATGCATTTTGAACTAGAAATCTGATGTTAATTAGTAGCTAGAAATCGTAATCAGGAATAAGTAACCGGGAATCGAATAAGTAATCAGGATATCGAATGGGCCCTTAATGAGTAATTAAAAGGTCAAATAGATCACTGTGATGCATAATAATGCATTTTGAACCATTTCTGATGTTAATTAGTAGTCTAGAAATCGAATAAGTAATCAGGGAATCGATAAGTAACCAGGGAAATAAGTAATATAGGGATTCGAATAAGTAATGGGCCCTTAATGAGTAATTAAAAGGGTCAAATAGATCATTGTGATGCATAATAATGCATTTTGATTTCTGAACCATTTAATATGTTAAATCGAGTAAGCTAGGGAATCGAATAAGTAATCAGGGAATCGAATAAGTAATGAGGGAATCGAATAAGTAATGGGCCCTTATGAGTAATTAAAAGGTGAAATAGATCATTGTTATGCATAATAATGCATTTTGAACCATTTCTGATGTTAATTAGTAGCTAGAAATCGAAAAAGTAAATACCAGGGAATCGAATAAGTAATCAGGAATCAAATATAAGTAATGGGCCCTTAATGAGTAATTAAAAGGTCCCAATAGACCCATTGTGATACATAATAATGTATTTTGAACCATTTATGATGTTAATTAGTAGCTAGAAATCGAATGTATAAGGTAATCGGGGCAATCGAATAAGTAATGGGCCCTTTATGAACAATTAAATGTCAAATTCATCATTCCGATGCATAATAATGAATTTTGAACCATTTCTAACGTTAATTAGTGGTTGGAAATCGAATAAGTAATCAGGGGAATCGAATAAGTGATCAAGGAATCGATAAGTAATCAAGGAATCAAATAAGTAATCAGGGAATCGAGTAAGTAATTGGATCCTTAAATGAGTAATTAAAAGGTCAAATAGATCAGGATGTTATGCATGATAATGCATTTTGAAACCATTTCTGATGTTAATTAGTAGCTAGAAATCGAATAAGTAACCAGGAAATCGAATATAAAGTAAATGGGCCCTTAATGGAGTAATTAAAAGGTCAAATAGATCATTGTGATGCATAATAATTGCATTTTGAACCATTTCTGATGTTAATTAAAAGCTAAAAATCGAAAAGGTAATCAGGGGAATCGAATAAGAGTAATCAGGGAATCGAATAAGTAATGGGCCCTTAATGAGTAATTAAAAGGTCAAATAGATCATTGTGATGCATAATAACGCATTTTGAACCATTTCTGATGTTAATTAGTAGCTAGAAATCGAATAAGCTAATCTGGGAATCGAATAATTAATGGGCCCTTAATGAGTAATTAAAAGGTCAAAATAGATCATTGTTATGCATGATATTGCATTTTGAACCATTTCTGATGTTTAATTAGTAGCTAGAAATCGAATAAGTAACCAGTGAAATCGAATAAGTAATCGGGAATCAAATATAGGTAATGGGGCCCTTAATGAGTAATTAAAGGTCCAATAGACCATTGTGATAGTCATAATAATGCATTTTGAACCATTTCTGATGTTAATTAGTAGCTAGAAATCGAATAAGCGTAGAGTAATCCGGGAATCGAATAATCTAATGGGCCCTTATATGAGTATTAAAAGGTCAAATAGATCATTGTTATGCATGATAATGCATTTTGAACCAGTTCTGATGTTAATTAGTAGCTAGAAATCGAATAAGTAATCAGGGAATCGAATAATGTAATCAGGGAATCGAAAAGTAATGGGCCCTTAATGAGTAATTAAAAAGGTCCAATAGGACCATTGTGCATAAGAATAATGCATTTTGAACCATTTCCGATGTTAATTAGTAGCTAAAAATCGAATAAGTAATCAAAAATCGAATAAATCATCGAATAAGTAATGGGCCCTTTCAAGTAATCAAGGGAATCGAATAAGTAATCCAGGAATCGAATAAGTAATCAGGGAATCGAATAAGTAATGGCCCTTAATGAGTAATTAAAAGGTCTCATAATAGATCATTGCGATGCATAATAATGAAGCATTTTGAACCATTTCTGTATTTTAATTAGTAGCTAGAAATCGTATAAGTAATCAGGGAATCGAACAAGTATTCAGGCAATCGAATAAGAGTAATGGAGCCCTTAATGAGTAATTTAAAAGGTCAAATAGATCATTTGTGATACATAATAATGCATTTTTGAACCATTTCTGATGTTAATTAGTAGCTAGAAATCGAATAAGTAATCAGGGAATCGAATAAGTATTCAGAGAATTGAATAAGTAATCAGATATCGAATCAGTATTGAGCCTTAATGAGTAACTTAAAAGATCAAATAGATCATTGTAATGCATAATATTGCATTTTGAACCATTTTCTGATGTCAATTAGTAGCTAAAAATCGAATAAGTAATCAGGGAATCGAATAAATAATCAGGGAATCGAATAAGCAATCAGAGAATCGAATGATTACTGGGCCCTTAATGAGTAACCTAAAAGGTCAAATAGATCATTGTGATGCATAATAATGCATTTTGAACCATTTCTGATGTCAATTAGTAGCTAAAAAAATCGAATAAGTAAATCAGGGAATCGAATAAGTAATCAGAGAATTTGCAATAAGTAAGTCAGTATATGGTCGAAACGCAAGTATGTGAGCCGCTTAATAAGAGGTGTCAATCGTAAAGGAGAATGTTATCGCAAGTATATGAGGATCGAGGTGTCGTGTAATGCATAATATTGGCATTTTTGAACCATTTCTGATGTCAATTAGTAGCTAAAAAAATCGAATAAGTAGATCAGGGAATCGAATAAGTAACCAGGGAATCGAATAGAGTAATCAGGGAATCGAATAAGTAATGAGCCCTTAATGAGTAATTAAAGGGTCAAATAGATCATTGTGATGCAGAATAATGCATTTTGAACCATTTCTGATGTTGATTAGTAGCTAGAAATCGAATAAGTAATCAGGGAATCGAATTAAGTAATCAGGGAATCGAATAAGTAATGAGGGATTCGAATCAAGTAATGGGCTCTTCATGAGTAATTAAAAGGTCAAATCTCGATCATTGTGATGCATAAATAATGCATTTTGAACCATTTCTGACGTTAATTAGTAGCTCAGAAATCGAATAAAGTTAATCAGGGAATCGAAATAAGTAATTGGAATAAGGAACTGGGAACTAGGAAGATCAACTTCACGGAGGTAAGATTACTTCTGCATTTTGTATAATAATATGAGTATTGGTGATGACTTTTTATGATGTTTGGTAATTTTGTGGAATGGTTCTGTGATTCAGAATATTGACATCAATATCTTTTATTCCATATCGCAAGAGAGTTGGCGAAATGAATTTAGTAAATACTTAACCCCCGATATACAAATTGTATACACAATAAATAGCTGAAGTCTGGTGGGTAATATGTGCAAACGAGAATTAAGTGTTGATTTTCTGAATTTCAACTAATCAATTTACGATAAAATATTGCTTTCTCTTTCTTGTAGGATCTTGTTATTATGACTTGTAATGTTAAGCCTAACATTACAACATTGGATTGCCAATTGACATTGTAATCACAGGCCAAGTTGTACACAATAATTCAATACTACGTGCTATTTTTGAGTTGAATTTTGTTTAGTACATTCAATTATTATGACGTATTTTGTCCATGTGAAATTTATATACAGTCGCTGATTTAAAAAAAGGTAATTTTCCCATATCGTAAATATATAACCTATGAAATAGCATTGCTTTAATAACATATAGTAAATGACGTTTATTTTCACACAAAAATTACTAAAGACCGGTATTTTCACAGAGCTCATTAATCTAGTAATAATCTTAATCCAATCTCAATATCATACAAAATAAGACCGAAAGTCTAATTTAGCTTGAAATAAGCCAGCAAAGCAGTTGAGACAGAATAAATCCAAAACGGTTGAGCCGTAAAGTCCTTTTACAGTTTTGTATTTTAATAAATATAGATATCAATTAGTCCTCTTACTTGTCTGAACAAACATTATGCAGATTTACCACTGCCATTCTGGGTGTTGTGATTTGTTAAATACAAACCTAAAAAAACCTAATAAAACAAACGAAATATAACCATACATCTGGAATTTGGTATAATCAAGCTGAGAAATTGTCACTGTTATTTTTTATTAAAAGTATGGGAGGGGGGGGGGGTATAAATTAAGCATAAACATACTAATATTGCGATGTATCTATTGGACATTTTAACAATACATCGTACAGATAACAATGGGATTGCTTCCACGTCGTGCCGTTGGTTTTTTCAAGCAAATTTCATTGCTATTTCAAATTATCTACGATTACAAATGATATTATGACAAACGCTATAATTTGAACTCATGAAACGAAAAATATGCGTACGACTTATAAAATTAATTATATTTGTTTGAGATTTATCTTAGTCTTTTAGCACAATAGTAACAATATCGTTCTGGTTTGATAATTGTTTCACGTATTTCATGTGTATTCCGTGCGAGTGGATTTTTGTGTTTCCTGATTCGTTTTTTAAACAAAATAAACAAAGAAAAACTTGTGGACAGTCTATAATCCTGTAATGAAATCAATGATATTTGCTTACTGAACCAAAAGTAGATACTTTTCTGGCATTAGTATTTTAATCCCATTTTCTTGATCGCATTTACGCACAATTGCAGGGGACAGTCAGAAAGCTAATACAGAATATATTGCAGGCTGATACACGGGAACAGGACCGAAAGTTACCGACACATCATTCGGGTAGTATTGCTGTTCGTAGGCTGTGCGAATGGTGAGTAAGGTAAAACATACTTTGTGTCTACGTGCATCCAGAACTAATATTTGTCGACATCAAATCAAGAAAACCAACACTTTGGGAGCCGAAATTGTCATCCTGTTTGGTTCCACTATCAACAGGGCTGGACAAAACATGGCAACATAGCTCAGATCATACGCCAACTAAAACCATGAGAATCGTTATGGCAGGCTATGATGGCTTATTCTTGATGATGATGGTGAGTTTGAAGGGAATATTGTTTAACGGAAGATAAAAAGAGCTTTATTGTTAATGATATTCACTATATTTACACTACTAGGCTTGTTCACTATACGCAAATACTAACTGATTTTGTTTATCATAACTGCATGGGTAACATTGAACTTTGAACTTGCGTATGAAAATGTTCTATGCAACGTAAAATATCTACTTTTTTAAAAAAGAAACACATAGGGATTTGAATGTATTTTTCTAATTTTCATAGCGGCTATGAATAGCAGTATTAAGCTATCTACATATCCCGTGGAGCGCGTCAGATAGCTTCTGCTTTGGAGTGAGACCTTCTGACAGAGGTCAGTTATAAACATATCCTCTTGTGTTTGTTCTTTTAGAATTTAATCATGTGTATTATAAAAACATGCACCGCTAGTAATCCACATGTTGACAGCTACGCGTCACCACAAATACATTGTATCCATCGAACACAAGTAAAGTTGTTCCATCTATCGATGGCGATGGATCTAAGTGTAGTATTTTTATAACCATATGGCTCCCAAGAATGTAATATCGTCAAGTGAGATGGACAATCTCAAACGCATCGAGCTACTTGAACACTGGTGTTTTGACAACTTCGGCAAACTCCAGTGTGTAAGCGTGCGTCATTTTCGCCTCGCTTCACAATAACGCTGAGTTCACACATGTGGCCGAGTACAAATACTTAATGTTATTACTCTATGTATTAACTTTTAGCAAAACGCGCCCCATAGAATATACATTGTATTCTTAAAAGAATTGCTCCATAGTTAACATAAAAGCGAAATCCAATCCCTATGTGTACCCAATTACACTGTATACATACCAATAAAACCGGGGCATGTGTTGATTTTGTACGACTTCTTCTTGACGTGTAATTATTCAAAAATATCATCAGGTACATGTAATACCTTGTGGTCGGGGTGTTACTTCCACTGTAAAAGTATCACATTTAACCAACACTTGGTTACTATGTTTTGACTGTAATTAAAATATCGTGATTCTGTTATACAATGTGATCCCCTTTTTTAGTAATCAGTTTCAGTATTTTGTTGTAAATGATATCTGATCATAATCTCACAACGATGTCTATTTTTTTTTAAACCCACTCTTTTATATTAACATTTTGCCACAGGGACTCCCATTACTCTAATGATAATCGTGATCTGCAAGATGAGCTAATAAATCCAGTCTAGACTAGGACTAATAATATATTTTATAAATTGATGTGTTTTACTGACACCATATTAGTCCGCGCGGGAAAATTGACATTGTAGTTGAATGGACCAGTGTGGTTATAAAAACTATAAACAAAATCTTTTAAAGGACCTCTTTCACGAACAATGGAAATTTGCCCACGAACCAATTTTATTAAAACTAAATGTTACATGTAGCAACATTAAAGCAAACCCTTGAAATACGCTTAAAAAATTCAAAAGGTCCCAGGGGCCTGTGCTGTGGCCAAATTAATGTTGTCCAGTATAGGTGTATGACAGGGTTCCCTTTTTGATCCAAAAAGTTATCAAAATAATGTTTTATGTCATAAAACTGTATTATTTTCTGAAGAGTATAAATACTTACATATTATGATCACAAATATGTAGGCAAAATAGGACAAACAAAATTTTTGGCTAAATTTTACAGATCGAAAATATCGAAATTTTGGGTATTATTTTCGGCCATGTCAATTATTAACAATGGTGATTCACCCACTTCCAGTTTGAGTGCACCAAAAATATTTTCTAAAAAGTTGGCTCATTACCTGAAGTAAATATTGTGCAAATTTCAGAAAAATTGTGGACCGGTAAATTTGTCGTTTAAAGGTCTTAATGAGGCAAGGTCTATTTTTAGCAGTATTACACCGTGGTTGCACCACGGCCCTTTTCAATCATAAAATTGAGAAAACAAAGAAACTAATTTCTTTAATCTTATTTAATACTCATTAGTTACATTAAATTTAAATTAATATATGATTTTATAACCTATATATTGTAGAATAATCAAAATATTGAATCACAATAACAAAGTATTTCGGAATATTTAGGGCATTATCATTCACTTTTCAAGCTAGATGATGATTGCAACTGCATTCTCAGAAATATTATTTTTTTACAGCTGAAAGGCATATAAAGTAACATAATAACAAAATCTAGAAAAAATGGGTGGGAGTAGATTGTTATGTAAGAGAATTAAGTTTTTACCAATTTTCACACATCCCGTATATTAGTGCATATATGTATAATGTTGTTGTTTTTCAAAATATTGTGCTTTCAAAGTGTTGGCAATGGCATCAAATCACACCATTACAAGTTTTTGTTTAAAAAAACATAGACAAATTGATATATGATTTTTTTTCGTTCAAAAATGTATTAATTTTACTATATAAGTATTTCTTATCAGTTTAATATTTAGATTGTTCAGAACATTTTGTGATCAATCAACTGAAGTTTGATTTTGAGGTTTTTTTTTAATTTTCTTTAGAATTTTCATGAATTCCATAAAAGTTAACTAAGAATTTTTTTTTCAGTTAAAAAATAACAGCATCTTTTATGGTTAATGAAACAGTCAAACGTTTTTGAGGTCCACAGTTTAATTTTTCATAATTAGCTTTGTGTATCATAAACACATCATACTATCAATCAAAATGGCATAAGGTTTATCATTTCAGGTAAAAAAATGATTTTATAAGAAATTTGGTTATCACAACATGAATTATACATGTCATGGGGATCCAAATAAATAAATTTATACGTGACACAAAGCTAAGTAACATAAAGTATATGCAATACACTTCATTTAAATGATTTCCAGTTTGATCAGACACTCTCAATTCCTGTTTGACGGTTTCTCCATTATCTCTGTACGATTAATACCATATCCGCCAATTAAGATTTTTAGAGATGTTTTTGTCCATACGGATTACTTTACAATTACTTATAAAACTCATATAATTCTAAACTCAAAGTCAGTTTATATAGTATTGAATAAAACGGTTTCATCGCCACACACTCTTTACCACGGGGATATACACCATGTTCATGTACTGTGATCGAAGCCTTTCTTTTGTGTCTATTACTCAGTAAAGCTGTTTAATTTTCTAATTATATAAATAATACTAACATGGAATTCAAATATGATTATTATAACAATAAAGATAAATCAAGTTTTGATGATCTACTTACAGGTAATGTCTATTTTCATTATTAAAACTGCTACATTCAGTTAGTTATTTTGCAAGATTAAAGAAGTATTTGCCATTAATGTATCTAAATCTGAAATGATACATCAAGGAGTTTCCCGAAAAAAAATAAACTTAAAATCTAAAACGATACGTTAAAGTGATGAGATTTACATTTTTAGCATGAATCAACATAAATGTTAATCAGAAGTGTTAGCCCTGCAAATAATTGAACTACTGTAGGTTTGTAACATGACCCGTGTAACCTGGTAACTCTTCCCTCTCAAACCACACAGTTACAGAATCCCATTTTAATCACTCTCTTCACTGTAAATATGCTCTATAATTACAAAATAAATCATTAGAACAGGACATATTAGTGAAGCTACTTCAAATGCAAAACAGCTTATTGTGGTCATAAAACACCCAAATGTTTTGTAATTTTGATTATGTAAAACTTAATTTTTCTACAAAGTATCACTAAATAAATCAATTTGAAATCATATCAAGCGTTACAGATGAGTATTGGGATTATACATTAATGTTGGACACCGTTAGATTCGTGATAAATGATCCAAAATAAGCATATTCTTAACATTATGTAACGTTACTAAAAATAGACCATACTATATTATAACCTTTAAACGACAAATTTACCGGTCCACAGTTTTTCTGAAATTTTCGTAATATTTACTTCAGGTAATGAGCCAACTTTTTAGAAAATATTTTTGGTGCACTCAAACTGGAAGTGGGTGAATCACCATTGTTAATAATTGACATGTGCCGAAAATAACACCCAAAATTTCGATATTTTCTGTCTTTAAAAATGTAGCCAAAATTTTTATTTGTCCCATTTTGCCTACATATTTTGTGATCATTATATGTAATTATTTATACCTCTTCAGAAAATAATACAGTTTTTATGACTAAAACATTATTTTTTTATACCATTTTGGATCAAAAAGGGAACCCTGTCAATACACCTCTACTGGGCAACATTAATTTGGCCATAGCACAGGCCCCTGGGAAAACCTTTTGAATTTTTTTAACGTATTTCAAGGGTTTGCATTTATATTGCTAACATATTACATTTAATTTCATATAAAATTGTGTTCGTGGGCAAAATTCCATTGTTCGTGAAAGAGGGTCCTTTCTTGAAAATTGAAAGTAAACTGAAAAGCATCGAAACACATTTGAAAATTTGTGTATTTTCAAATTTGTATAGGGACTATATTTTATCACTTGAACATTCCCGTATCTACATTATGTTTTACTTTTGAACTAGAAAGTAAAATGTAAATATAACAATAAAAGGATTGTTAGATTGCATTTATTGGAGATAACAATCCTTTAATTGTTAAATAAAGATAATAGAATTTTGACCTGGATAATCATGGATTTCCCCGAGGGTTGTGATTTCGACGTCACACCCCAATGCAGTGAATGAATATTTTCTCCCTCAATTTAAGATCATTGGACATTTCATCTTGATTGACTTCCGTTCTGTAACAATATTACAAAAAGCATAAATTTCAATGACGACATTCATCGCACGGTCGCTACAAATACATTCTTACGCAATAAACAATAGGCATAAACGATTTATTTAAAATCATTTGAATACTAAATTAATATATGAAATATAGAAATAGATCACATTAAAATTCAAATCACTTTAGAAGTATACCTCTATGAAAGAAAAATGCTATTTTGTCGGTTGTGTTTTCGCGGGAAAATGACACGGTATATCATGGACGTCATTTATTGATATCATGTACACTCATTCATAATCACAGTCAGAGTCGTAGATGACACAAGACCTAGATTACCAGCAGTGCGACTATGCAAATTAATGTTAAGTTCCGCATTTGATGATAGATCCATACAACACAGATTTCGTGAAATCATGAAGAGTAAGAGCGTAAAGCATTTTGTTGTTGTGATTTTCCACTCGTGACAGCTGAATAATGTCGCGCCAGCAAGCATTAGAGGTAGGTTTACCAAGAGTTGTACCGGCGACGATTCAGTTTCAGTTACCGATTTAATAGTGTTCCTGGTAGCTTAATTAGATAAAATCGCCGACCTGTTTTTGTCTTTAAATGTCATATAAATGCCCATAGTTGTTCAGTGACTGTTGGTTTATATGTCAAGTGATGTGAAATTGCCCGAGTGTCGGTACGTTATTTTCCTTCAATTTTTGACATACATGCTTTCTCACACTGGTGTTTGTCAGTCGCCTAGTTTCGGAACATTGTCATTCGCACTGGTAGTCTTTTGAAGCTGAGGGGACAAAAAACATACATTGCCTATAGAGCTGACCAACTGGACTGCGTAGAAACCACTGTACGTTTAGATTTCGTATTCCGTAAAGGAGAAGGATGGTCATTGCTGTAGTAGAGATTGATGTATCTGTCGTGTTGTATGCAACCAAAAAGTCTCCAACAAAGTCAAAATACCCCATCTGGTTAGCCCTTTAATTAGTTCATGTTTGGCTGCACTGACAATATACCCAATGTCAAATACACTTGTTATTTGAACATTAAGTACGTACCAATAGGGCACTAATGCTTGACTCATTCATTTTAACAAATCGAGGCTTGGGGATTGTGGGTATTATTGCCATTTTGTTTGTCGGGGGCGTTTATAGTATTGCACAGAAACAGGAGGAAGCGGGTCTGACAAAGGTTTTACTCCAGTGTCAAACATTTGTACTTTGAACATAAAAGCACGTCCCAATACGGCAGAAAGTTCCATTTATCTTGCCCTCTTTGCCATAATCACCACTGTGTCTCCTATTCAATCATCTTCTGGTTGAAATCGTTTGTTTGCAAATAGCAGACGACGAATAGTAAACAGAAAAAAAATAGTTTCGGCTCTACGTCCGGTTTCAAAAGGTTACCAAGTGCAATTTGTTCATACCCTAGGGATTTGACAGAAAAATCTCTCATGCGTAGAAATATTGACAAAACCGTGAACGGTGAGAGAATGTGTGTCTATCACTTTTGTCATATTATGTTGTTCCAGAAATACTGTTACATGAATCAGAACCAGATAAAAAGCGACGTCGAAAACACGCCAAAGAAGTAGACGCCATCCGTGAACATGCTTCCATGGAGACCACTACTGACAAAGTCTACCTGTCTCTGTGGGATATGGGAGGACACGATAGCTTTTCAATCATCTCATACAATTTTTATCTCGTCTCACGGCGTGTACCTTCTGGTCTTCAGACTCACACATTTCCTCAAGGACAATCAGGAAAACTTGGTAAAAAATTGCCTTCTCATTAAGTGAATGAATTCTAAACACCCCTTCACTTGCATTACTAAATGGTATATTGAAATATCTCTATGATGCATTTAAAATTACAATTGCATGTACTTTGTTGTCTATCTTAAGAATTATTTACAGTATTAGTACTGTTATGTATGACACTAAATACATGTAGTTATGAGATAAGGGAGATAACTCCTATAGCTTTTTTTATCAATACATCCTATGAAGGTCATATCATTGATTTAGGTTATAGAACTTTCTAGAATATAATCATGTATAAACAAATATGTTTGTAAACATGTTGATTTTAAAGTAGATATCTAGAATGATCTATTTCCAGAAAGTTATGTGTGTTTACTTGTTTACTGTTTTTAGTTAGATATTTCTAGAAGTAGAAGGTTCTCCAATATTCTTGAATTACGGTTTAGCTATATATACTCCAGCTGTCCAAGGCTAATCAGAACTGTAATGAGACCTGTAATAAGACATATCAAGAATTGTACAGCGCCATATAAGATTCTATTGGGAAAGCTATTGTGACTTTATCTGTGGATTATTACAACACTTTGTGTGGATTTATTCATATTGCCTGGAACTTTACAAATCATCTGTGGACATTCAATTTCCTTGTGGATTTGTGATTATTGTTAATTTGAAACCTGGAAGGATCAAGGATTATACCAGGACATTCGCATACAGATAAGTAACACTTTAAATCATCGTACTACTCTTGTACCACCACCAATTACTTTAGACATTGTAAACCATCTCTGTATAATATTGTACATATAATTAAACTGTGTTTTGAATTTAGCTGCTGGTTTCTCCTTTCTGTTATTCGTTAATGTAACAGAATTGGGGGCTCGTCCGGGAGCGATATTTAATTTGTGAAATCTAACTTTGAAAAATTAATTTAGAAATTGTCAAAATTTGTGTACAAACTTTGAGTTTACATTTGAAACCAACAGCTAGATAAATATGACTACTATGCAGGTAGAACAGTTTGTTAAAGCGCCATCCCTGGAAGTTCTTTTGCAAGTTAGTAAGAAGGATTTACTGTTTTTGGGTAAACATTTAGGCCTTACTATCAAAACTAATTTGAGGAAAGCTGAAATTAGGAATGTAATTATAAGATATTTTGTTGACAATGGCAAATTTGACTCTAGTGCATTAGATAGTATAGAGGAAACGATCAGTTCAGAAATTCAAATTAGACAAATGGAACTTGAACATGAAATGAAAATGAAACCAAATTGAAAAAGAAATGAGAGAAAGAGAAATAGAAAAGGAGTTAAGAGAAAAAAGAAATTGAAAGAAAATTAAAAGAAAAAATGAGATCGAGAGAGATCAGATGTTAGTAAAGAGATAGAGAAGCTAGAGAAGCAGAAAATTCAAGCTGAAACAGAACTTAGAATTAAAGAATTAGAGCTAGCTTCTCAAGACGGTTCAAGTAATCCAACTTTTAGGGGTTTACAAGGAAACAGAGGTTTTGATGTCAGTAGAAACATTAGGTTAGTTCCTCCTTTTCAAGAGAAAGAAGTTGACAAGTATTTTCTACATTTTGAGAAAATAGCTGACAGTATGAAATGGCCTGAAGATAAGCTTACAGTGTCCTGATTGGTAAAGCTAGAGACATTTATTCTTCTTTATCTGTAGATGAGATTTCAAATTACCAAGTAGTCAAGAAAGCTATTTTGAAAGCTTATGAGTTAGTTCCTGAGGCTTACCGCCAGAAATTTCGAAACTCGAGAAAGAGAGATGAACAAACTCATGTAGAATTTGCCAGAGAAAAGGAACAATTATTTAATAGGTGGTGTGATTCTAAAGAAATTTATGAGGATTTCGGTAAATTGAGGCAATTATTGTTGATAGAGGAGTTTAAACGTTGTGTCCACACAAACATAAAAACTCATTTAGATGAGAGAAAAGTTGAAACACTTAGTGAAGCAGCTACAATGCTGATGATTACGCTCTCACCCACAAAGGCTCATTTTTTAAAAACAGTTCTCAACGACAAAAAACAGTACCACAGGTACTAGTAAATTTTGGTCAGCCTAGGAACCCAACCTTTAGTGGCCTTTAACGACAAACCTAAAATTAGGTGATAAGACTAAGTCTGATTCTAAAACAGATCATAGGGCGGGGGTGTGGGGTCTCCTTCTGGTCCTGTTTGTAATTACTGCAAGAAAGTAGGGGCATATTATGTCTGAATGTTATTCTCATCCAGCGTAAGGAGCAAAAGCGTAAAATCAGTCAGTTCCTTCTGTGTTAGCTATGTCAAAGCATAGTCAGAAACTTAGTGATATTGTGGAAGATTCTAAAGTGTCTGTTGAGATTAAGAGCTCAGAGTCTGATAGTGTCTTGGAGAAGTACTCTCCCTTCATTTCTGAAGGTTTTGTTTCACTTACTAGTGAATATCACCAACTTGAAACCTGTGAAGAATTTTGAGAGATACTGGGGCTTCTCATTCTTTAATATTAGATGGCGTAGTGCCTTTGTCTGAGGAGACCTCATGTGGTGTAGTGTTTTGCTTCAAGGTGGTAGAGTTAGGTTTTGTTAATGGATGTGCCTCTCCATTGTGTTTATTTAAAGTCAGACTTAGTAACTGGGCCTGTCACCATTGGTGTTAGACCGGAACTTCCCATAGATGGGCGTGTCGCTCATTTTAGGCAATGACTTGGCTGGAGAGAAAGTTAGGTGTAGATCCCTTAGTGTCCAGTATCCCGTGATAAAACAGATGATGCTGAGACTATATCAACAGGAATTTCCTGGTATTTTCCTTCTTGTGCTGTAACTCATTCAATGAGTAAAGAAGGTTTCTGACTGTATGCAGTAGTTGAGGGGATCATTATAGTTCCAGGGTTAGGTGACACTTTCTTGGCTCATGATATAGAGGATATCGGGGAGCAAGTGGTGATCTTTTGGAGAATCTGTAGACTTTTGATAGTGATGGAGTTGTTCCTACACAAGGGTACTTCTTTGTCTGACATGATGAGTAAATCATCTTTATGTGTCTTATGAGACGGAGCTTAGAGTAGAACAGGAGAAAGTTCTCTAAATGCTCCTTATTGTGTAATCGGGCTTTGATGGGAGGAAGAGGCTGTGGAAATAGTCCCGGTTGTTTACTTCCGTTCAGTCGGTGTGTGTTGTTGCGCATATGGGGAGTCCCTCCCCTGTTGATGTGATTGTGTTTCTCCCGAGGTAACGAATGGTCTGGTTCGGTCAATCATATAGTTGTCACTACTACCGAGGTTAATAGGTAGCAAGATTTTTCTGAGTTTTTGTGTCTCTTGAGTTGGTACCTAATGGGTCAGAGCGCAACTTGAGGTGGTGGGACCTAACTTAATTATAACAGGATTCTTAGTATCACTTCTTTTTTTGGCCGCATGTTGAAATCAGGTGATGAGTGGCTGCTGATTTTTTTTAGTAGGTCTTTGTCATTAATTGTTCAGGCGTGGGTTAGGGAGCAAACCTAATCAGAAAATCCTATATGTTTGCACCCCTTGCTCTTCTACCCCACCCATTCCAAGCATTTGAGGTATACCAACATTGTTGTAGAGTCATTTTTATGGACTGTGTAGGGCCTATCTACCCAAAAACTAAGTCTGGGTATATACGAATGATTGTATCTCGCTTTTAACTTATTATGTGTGCTTTCCACCACGCTTTCCTGAAGCCCAGTTCCTCTCAGGTATATTTAGGCATTTGCCTTCCTAATCACTAGTCAAAGGCTCTTGGTTAATATTCTTTAACAATTGGTTGGTCTTCCTAAAAGCTGTCCAATTCGGACCATGAGGTTCGAATTTAAATGTCTGTCCCAGGGTTTTTTTCAACAAGTTCATGATACCAGCTCCAGATGACGCCAGTCTGTATAAGTCTGTAGTAGCTTATCTATCCACAGAGTTACTCAGGGTTGTGCCTTATAGAACGTTTTCATCTGGACATTGAAGAATATGATGAGATCTTATTGTTTGTGAAAAAAGTCAAAAGAGATTGGGACGATACAAAAGGGGCATACACTCTGTGTTGTTTGGCGCACAGTTATGAGAATTCTGTACAAGAATATTTCTCTTGGCTTCTAGTCCCTTTGAATAGATGTGTTTGGACATTACTGTACGTGGTCCTTTGAAAAACCATTTTGAAAGACAAAATTGTTGGAACAGTGAAGATTCTTAAAGTGATATCTCTGTAGAGAGTTATAGTGTTGTCTTAACTTTTAAGCACAAGGTTGACAATGGGCATGTGAAAATGGCAAGAGAAGAAAATTTGGCCGATGGGACCAAATCAAAACTCGCAAATGAAACGATAAACATGGGTATGGATAAAGATGCCTCAGTGCATGAAGTTTTTTGATCCCAGGTGAGGCAAATATTTTAGGAACATCTGATTTACCAATTACCGGGGTACACGAAAGACCTTTTTGCAAGCTGTAGATATTTTTGGACCTTATGATTGTTGAGAAAAAGGTCGATGATGTTAACTACATTGTTACTACATAACTGCCAGGGAGGTCGGAGGCGCAAGGAAAAACTCCAATTATGTCAGTGTTTATATATGCCTTGAAGTGTAAATATTGAGATAGTTAGAGAATGAGGTAGCAAGAGCCTAGCTCCTCAGTATTGCTACTTTGGCCTCTGGGTCCATTTCTACAAACCATCACAAAGTGAAAAGTTAACAGTCCTGATCTATTTGTTAAATTTAGACTTAGCGCGGGGTTGGGGGCTTGTATGTTGGGGTGTTTGCGTTGTACAAGATGCTAGGTATTTTAGATGTGGTGTGCTTATTCTGTTAAGTTTCGGAACTTATCAGATGTGATCTCGCGAAAGAAACTTGGACTGTTGTCATCAAGGAGGGAAACTGTGTAGGTCAGTTCTTCCATCAAAGAAATAACAGTATAGAAACATGACAATGAAGCTGAAAGATTTGATACTTGGAGTTTAATGTACATTTGTTTCCGGATTTACACCAGGCAAAACAGATGCTATCTATCATGACGTTGGAGAGATGTATGTGCGATGCCTACCAACCTGTCCTGCCCGTGCGCACGCCGCCACCGTGTCAACATCGCTTACCGTGTGTTCAATCCTGTTTTGAATAAGAATGAAAGAACACTTAAAGAGAAGAAATTCAATAAATGTTGGACAATGATATTATTGCGAAGCAAGCAATAGACTGAATGGAAGCTCTCCATGTGTTCTGGGGCCAGCGAAGCCAGACAAAGTCTGCTTACCGGTTCTGTACTGTACTTACTAAAAAGAGTGTAGTATTGTATCCATTAACAAAAATAGTTGTGTTCAAGAGTAGTAAAAGATAAATAAACACAAGACAATTTAAAAAAGAAAATCTCTGTCAGTAAAACATGAGATCTTATCCCAATTCCAAGGGATTGACTCGTGTAAATTTGACAAAGTTGTGCGGGCGGCAAAAGCCAACGTTATCGTAAGATCAAAGTTTGACCTGGTTCGATAAGGTCGATTATTGGCAGGTTTTTTGCCATTAACAGCAAAGAGCTAAAGAATCGAACGGTGTCGGCGGCCATTTGTAATCCTTACCAAGGGTTTTTGTGTATTAAGTGTACCAGTATACAAAGTTATGCCGGCGCCGTGCCGCCGTTTGGTATGACGAATAAAGGAGAGAAGTTAGCCACATGCTCGGCGAATCAATTTCAACGTCTTATCTTAATCAGCGTGTTTAGCAAGACCATGGAAGGCTGGGTTGTGATTAATTCGTGGTGTCTCGTCCCATCTAACTGTACCTACGGTACTTTGACTGTGGTGAAGAGTCCATTCTACGTGGAATATAAGTGAGAGTTTCTTCGGATTGCACTCGCATTCTTGATTCTTAACTCTAGTAAATTTTTTGTCGTGTATACTTGTTGATAATCGTGAATTGTGTGTCATGCATTTCTGTTGGACATTTTTTGGTACCAGTGTTTTGGAGGGGTGAAGGGGCAGCGTTGTTTTTTGCGGTTAAACCTGTTCTTGGCCAAGAAGTAGAGTTAACTATTATAGTTTTTCCATCTCCTGGCGGCTACATGAGATAGTGCCCTTGATTGGTATGCACGGGGTGGTTTTCTTGGTTTTAATTGCTGGTTTCTTCAGGAAAGTTTTGTCTAAGATTTCTCGGGTTTAGCAGCTCCACTCACTGCTTGTCTTATGTTAAAGGATTATAAATGTGAAAAATTGGTTTGGTTCTGACGTAATTGTTTATGTGTTGTTTTGTAATGGTCTAGCATTTTGAGAAATTGTATGCCTTTTCTATAATATCTCTCTACGCGATTGTACCCGGCTCTCCAGTTCTGACTGCTCCCAGATTTGTATTATAATAAACTGTATAAACTGTTTGTGGTACGCCAGCAGATGTTTAGGTGGGTGCGGGGGTAATAGGCTGGCCCGTGACTAGATTATTGATTGTTTTATTGATGCGCAATGTAGGTTATTATGAAGACAAAAGAAAGTATTGTCCATCACGCGCAATTTGTTATTTCTCAAAAAAGATTTAAAAGTTCTGTGTATCTCCAATAACAATCTGAGAGAATCTTATCTCACCTCTTGAAGTGTAGAGTAGGGATTGCATGTTTAGCGTTTGATTTTGGGCCTTGATAACACATATTTTTGATGTATGATCTCTGCACAACGCCAGTTGTGACGGTTGTGTTGGTCATCTCACCTGACCCATCAAACCCTTTTTGCATTAATTGGTGAAAATGTAAAATACAATATCTACCAAAGAATTTCTCAGGTGGGAGGGAGTTTGAACTTTTGCAGTGATATACAATAGTGACTTCAAAACATATCAAAGGGAGGGAAGAACGTATATTTGTCTGGCTGATGCGTGTTAATCAAGGATTTAAATATGATCATTGTTATTTGAAGATAAGTTTCGACGTTTTCAAGTGAAATAACTTCTTTTCTTTTTAAGGGAGGGGTCTCGTTGTTTGGTATGACTCTAATTAAACATGTCATCTCATGAGATTAGGGAGATCTATATACTCCTATAGCGTTTTCGTTGTGTTTTTGTTTTTTTTTTTTTTTTTCTTGTTTTTTTTTTTATCAAATACATCCTTTGATGGTCATAGTCGCATTGAGTTTGTTAGGTTATAGCAAGCTTTTGCTAGAGATATATAATAATGGTATAATACACGAGATATGTTTGGTTAAACTTGTGGATTTTATGTAGAGATCTTGAATGATTCTGTTTTTTGATTTCAGAATGTTGATGTCGTGATTTTGTTTACGTTTGTTACTGTTTTTTTTTTTATGTTAGATACTTTATAGAAGTAGTATAGGTTCTACAATATTCGTGAATGAACGGTTTAGCGATATATAGACTCCAGCTGTCGACCAAGTGTCCTAATCAGAAACTGTAAGTCTGAGACCATGTAATGTAAGGAAGACATTTTGTTATCAAGAATTGTACAGCGCCATATAAGATTCTATTGGGAGAGATATTGTGACTTTATCTTTGGGATTATTACAACACTTTGTGTGGATTTATTCATATTGCCTGGAGCTTTACAAATCATCGGTGGACATTCAATTTCCTTGTGGATTTGTGATTATTGTTAATTGGAAACCTGGAAGGACCAAGGATTATACCAGGACATTCGCATACAGATAAGTAACACTTTAAATCATCGTACTACTCTTGTACCACCACCAATTACTTTAGACATTGTAAACCATCTCTGTATAATATTGTATATATATAATTAAATTGTGTTTTGAATTTAGCTGCTGGTTTCTCCTTTCTGTTATTCGTTAATGTAACAATATGTTTAGTAAATACTGTATGTTCAATACCTGTTGGTATTTTATAATTAGTACATTTCAATATGTGTTGGTACTTTTTTAATTACAAAATGTTCATTATGTGTTGGTATTTTGTAAGTACTACATGTTCAATATGTGTTAGTAATTTGTAATTACTATATGTTCATTATGAGTTAGTAATTTGTAATTACTATATGTTCAATATATGTTGGTAATTTGTAATTACTATATGTTCATTATGAGTTAGTAATTTGTAATTACTATATGTTCAATATGAGTTGGTAATTTGTAATTACAATATGTTCATTATATCTTGGTATTTTTTTAATTACTGTATGTTTATTATGTGTTAGTAATTTGTAAATTACTATATGTTCAATATGTGTTAGTAATTTGTAATTACTATATGTTCAATATGTGTTGGTAATTTGTAAGCACTATATGTTCATTATGTGTTGGTAGTTTGTAAGCACTATATGTTCAATATATGTTGGTAATTTGTAATTACTATATGTTCAATATATGTTGGTATTTTGTAAGCACTATATGTTCAATATATGTTGGTAATTTGTAATTACTATATGTTCAATATATGTTGGTATTTTTAATTACTTTATGTTCATTATGTGTTAGTAATTTGTAATTACTATATGTTCAATATGTGATGTTAATTTGTAATTACTACATATGTTTAATATGTGTTTGTGATTTTGTGAACATTTGCCGTCGTCCTTACGTATTTGTATCTGTCCGTTTTTTATCTTGATATTTTGCCCATACTGTTTCAGTACCTTTTTTCCGCAATATTTTTAGTTACGATACATTCACGAAGCATTTGAATAAGTGTTTGACTTTATTCAAGAGAGTGAAGGACAAAAAAGTGGGTTAACATACTGTAAATGTTATTATTGTATGCTAAAAAAGCGCAAATGCGAAAAACAGTTAATTGTGATTTATAAGCGCAATTCAAACTGTAGCGTTGTACATAAACTTGCGCTTCAAAAACATCGCAAAATGCGCGAAAATACATCTACCGCTTAAATAAAACTACCGCTATAATAATACTTCCGCCAAAATGAAAATACCGCTAAAATAAAATTACCACTAAAATAATGCTACTGCTAAAATGAAACCACCGCTAAAATAAAAATGTACCTCTAGATAAAAAAACTACAAGCAAAATTAAACTTCCGCTAAATAAGACTTCCACGTAAACACCGGCAAAAATAAAAATATCAATAAAACAAAACTAGCGCTAAAATAAAACTATCACTAACATAAAACTATCACTGAAATAACACTGCCGCTATCACCACTGAAATAAAATTTCCGCTAAAATCAAACTCACACTAAAATAAGACTACCACAAAAATAAAACTACCACTAAAATATAAAATACTCTTTAAATAAAACCATCTACTGAATAAGATCATTTCTACAAAATTAGGCGGTGTTATTTAACTCTCGGGGTATCAGATAAACGATGCAGCTGTTGATACAAAATTTTTATATCACACGTGGTATGAACTCTGTATGCATTCTGATTGGCTGACACGATGAACTTTGACCAAACTACTTATTTCTCAGTGCAACGTCATAAGTTGTAAACGTCATCAATACTCAAGTGACGTCACGCTTAAATGTATGTTTTGACGTCAAAACTGCTCTTAGAAATCGTTCAATATGCGCCAAAGTCGTTGTGTCAAAAACGTGACGCTTTTATGGTAAGTATCATAATCTGTGTAACTTGTTTTGACGGAATTATCTTAATACTGGTGAGTTAAGTAGAGAAATTAGTCAGAAACGGAATTAAATTTGATTAAAATGGCTTGATGATTTATTGGCGGGAAGCAAACGGTACATGCTTTAATATAGTCCGACAATGAGTGTTATATTGTAGGAACCTTGAAAAATAACTTTAATCATACGTTAAATGAGAAATATTTCATCAAAAAGTTGTTCCCGAAATCGAAGACTTTTATGTGAATGCATTCTGTATTAAAATATGACTTTTAGATATAAATTAGTGTCTTTTTTGCTGATAAAAATATCACTACATCTTATTTGCATATCTTGGCAAACACACGTTACCTTATCCTCGACATATTTCTATCGGCTGGAAACTGATATAATTGTGGTAGAAACAGTTCAAACGACTCGTGGTTATTGGAAAGCTCATGTCTTTTGTAACTTTAACAAAAAAACTAATGAGTGTGGAATAAATTCCATATCCAACAACCTCACGTTGCGTAACCTCTATTTATAGTATATCACGATTGCGTAGTCTCACACTGCAAAAAAGTAAATAGAAAACACTTACGGACCGGCAGTTCGCGGTGACTTGATCAAGGAGAATCTGGGAGGGTTGGTTGTGTCGTCTACCGATGTAAGCTGCACAGCTACGCAGGGTTACAGAGATAAAGCAAAGTAAAGGATGTTCTATCACCGACTGAGTAATAAACAATACTCATCATTTGATTGTTGATGTATAATCGTGTTTATATGTGTCCAACTAACATAAAAATCAATCGTACCCGTAGACGATTTATCGTGAAGGTACGTTTAACACCTAAAACAAACCAAACAAAAATACATAAACATAATTTATTTGCTTTTGTTGCATGCACAATTAGTACTTAAAGCTGACAATGCAAGTAAAAAATATACTTTTGAAATAAAAAAAACTGCAAATTTTTTTTTTTTTCAAAATTTCGTTTCTCAGACAGCCCCTTGCTTTACTAAGGACGTGCAGACGCCATTTTATTTGACCTCTTCTTGGATACAATACGCTTACCGACCCCTATATAAAGCGCGTGAATCGACACATGTACGCTCAGTGATCAGACACTTACATACATGACTGAATATCATTTATAGTTCAAATGATGAGTATCGTTCATGTTATGTCGGCGGTAGAGCATCTTAAATAATCAAACAATGAACTGCATTCAGATGGCAATTATGGGAGCATGAATGTTAAATAAACAACGAAAAATTAAATTAAGCCCCCTAGCGCTTCATGTTGAATTAAGTAAGTGGAATTGCTTTGAACAAGCAAGATTACAATATTTATACATTTTGATGCAAAATCGTGTTTATCGGAAATGACTTAGTCGTGTCGACACAATAATATCCATATCAAATATTATAAAGGGTTGCAGTGGATAAACACTGTGACTGTGTGTGATTTTGTATTTGCGCATTACAGAGTTATCTGGCCTTGCACGTAGGTAGTAATTGTGACGTCATAGTTTTCGTAAAAACCGACAGGAATTGCGCCCACTAAAAATTACGTCACGATGAATACCTACCTACAAGGAAGCTAACTCTGTAATATGCAATACATATCGTATGCTTGCACAAATTTAATAGTTTAATACAGCGTTGGCTAGTTTTCACTCATTACGTTTTTTGTTTTTGTCTCATATAGCTGAAGATTTCACCATTTTGACTGTGTTATGTTCGTTTCGTGAAAATTTTTATTAGTGAGGCTCATATCCACTACAACCCATCAATGAATCACATTGGCGAAACAAACTTTCAACGAATTTTTTTAATCCTAGACATGGTCATGAATGAAATATTGTGAACCATTTGAGCCAATAGAACACTATGTGTGGCATCTTCGTCAATTACAACACATTTGGGTACATACAATAATTCACGAAAAAGAACTATAAGGCCAAATATCTGATAACGTTTGTGCGGAATTATTGTTTCTATTGGTGATGGAATGATGTCAGAAGACAATATCCCGCGCTTAAGTCATCGTCATTTCAGCGGGGCGATTACAAATAGTTACGTTCCATCACCACTGGTTCATAACAAACGTTATCGGATATCACGTGGTACGTGAATTAGTCCACCTATGTCAGAACTAATATCTCGCGAAAATCATTCGGTTCGCAGTATATAAATTATCAGTGATAAGGACAATTGCCATGATCTGGCGTTTAAAACTTGTGACTGATATATTACTTTACGTAAAAGTTCCTTGAACTTAAAAATGTAAATCGCGAATTAATTATCAATTGCCACACGCTTATTATGACCACATTATCATTGTGACGTCACAATTGTCGTGCCAATGATCATGGAAGATGGCTATTCAAATTATTGTTCTGTCTTTGAGGGTAATGAATCATTTATTCATTATAGACGCAAATAATATTAGAATTTCATCATAAAATTGTTATCAAATGCAAATATAATTATTGGACGTGTTTCCGTTGACTGAAAGACGTTTAATGTTTAGTTTAAATAAGAACGAATATACGTACCCGGCCTACTATACCTTACGGCCGGGTACGAATTGGTCCCTATGTGTCGTAGTGGAGCCCTGCCTCCGAAAATAACTCGGGCACAGTTTTCTATACTTTTTTTGTAGGTTTCCAATTATTTTATGCGTATACATGCATTAACATATTATTATTTTTGTCCAAAACAAACATAACTACCGTTCTTAATATCCACCGTACCGCTCACACGACGTCAAATTCACAATATGGGGACTTGCCGTATAAATTCCCTTCAGAAAGACCTTCATATGTATTATGTAAAAATATAATGCTTCGATGAGAATTTTATATTTTATGTGGTTCAGTTTTATTGCCTAGTAGGTAAGCAATATCAAACAAGTACGATAAAATGCAAACACACGTTTTGTAATGGTTTGCATAATCATTACTTTGCTCCATTAGCAGTAATAGGCACCAATTGTAGCTCTAAAGACGACACCATTTTCTGTCTAAAAGTCTTTTGAGCTACAATATTGCAGCTAAGTTTAAATATACTTACAAACCGTTTTGATCACCTCCCAAAAAATCGATATATTCGGTTTCTCCTGAACGAGGCCTCCATTGCAAGCAAGACTCGATGTGGAAGATATCAACACTTTCCTGTATCCAATCGATGAATACATCTTCAAATAAAATTGATTAAAATAATTGCTCCGATAAAAATTAAAAAAATAAATTATTTTAAGATGACAAGATATTCAGCAAATGTTATTGGCATTTTTACTACCAGAAAATATTAATATTAAAGATGATAACCGATGACGATTGTTTTGTTCTCTTTCAAATGCAGGAACAGACGATTTAATATTTTCCTTCAGTTTCAAAAGTTACATTATCACAACTGAAATGTTTAAGATTCTTATATTACTTTAAAAATATTAAGAAAAAATAGTTGCGTTTCGAAAAAAGGCCAAGGCACTATGCTCTATATAGAATGAAGAACTAATTTCGCATCGACAATCCCATGACTCATCATATTGTTAAAATGATGAGTATTGTTTATACTCTGAAGGCGTTGGAGCATATTCAATACCCGTAAATTACCTGTCGCCACCTCTACATTGCATACGTGGACATCCATCTAAAGGCTGCTGCTAAAAAATCTTTGTTTTCATATTAGTACTATACTTATGCTATTGTATATACTGCGGTGATATATCATAGGACGACCCGCGTTATAAAAAACATTTCATTAAAATTGTTTAGAAGGTGATGATAAGTGTAGCATAAGAGCTGTTGCGAGTCTCGTTTTACTTTCGGATTTTTAAAAATAAAAAACAGCATATTTTGGGAGAAAACTCACTGCTCATAATGAATAAGCAATATTTTCATTTTTAAAGTCATACAGTGAAAGTGTAATTCGCTTAATATTATTTATCTGGATGGTATAGATTTGCTGGCTCAATCCCATACATAATCACTGCTATCTTAAAGGTCTACTACCTTTCCGAGACAACATTTGATTTTTAAAATGGGATAGATAAAACGAGATAGATAATTTTTTTAAAACGAGATAGATAATTTTGTAGAGTCGCAACATTTATCAATTCAACGTTAATAGTACACTAATCATCACGTTTTAATAAATCAAATATTAATTATCATAACATAGGTCGTATTATGTTTCCAGCCGTCGGCCGAATTACCGCGTTTTGGTTGGCTATCACTGCTATGGACGGCATCCTCGATACTCCAGGGGTTCCGATCACTTACGATCTCTACACCCCTGGACTATCTCATAGTGAAACAGAAAAGTACAGGTAATTCAGTCCTTTGATGTACATCAAAAGAGCCATATAACGGTACACTGTGGTTGACTGTGTCGCTTTGATGTTAGGTGTCGCTCTCTCTGTAGTCGTCAAAGGAAATCTTTGCTGGCCTGTAATTGGTCAAATGTTTTCCGCTGAGCTGCCTTCAATTTCACTATGAGATAGTCCAGGGGTGTAGAGATTGTAAGTGATCGGAACCCCTGGAATATCGAGGATGTATGGACGGCAAAACAGCGAAAGGAATCTTTAATATTTAGAATAATACATAAATTATATACAGACATTTTCAACTGGTGTTGTATCATCACGTTAGACGATAGATATTCATTGTCTTAAGTTATCATTGTTTGTAAGAAACGTTTATTTTTGTTTCGAAAAGTAGTGGGCCTTTAAATGGTATTCAAAACACGATAAACAAAACACATTTATTGACTGGGTGTGAGGGAGACATGAACACTTTTATACCCGAGATAAGTCATGTTTCCCGAGGGCGTAGCTAGCTACTAAAAGCTTTATTACTGGTCTTATTGTTCTCGTTATACAATATACATCCATTGACCTGTTGTGAGGGAGACATGAAGATTTGCTTCCCCGTGACAAATTATGATGTACCTTGGACCATGTTTGTTGTTATATAAGGCACCTCAGCATTCTCCCATGACACATAGTCGCGGTATTTTTCTTTTATGGCGGCACGCTTTCGTCTGTTGGGGGCCATCTGGAAAGTCAAGTGTTACAACGTAACATAAATTGAAAAAAAATGTCCTAAGATTAAAGCTCATTTATGTTTCTGTGAATCTTTTAATTGTAGACAAAATTTTATTTTGTTGATACAAAAAAAACATCGAACAAGATTTGGAATAAAGATGTGTGTCCCCAATCTGATGGAGATACAGCCCCTAAGTATCTTAATATGACTGCGAAAAATTCAGGGCACATTTTCCCGTCATTTAGGTGACACTAATAGCAAGCAGAGATAACGAATGTCCGAAAAAAAGTCATTATCGGTAATAATTGCCCCATAATGGAACTTTGTGTTTTGTATTTCTTACTTCTTATTTTCAGAAAAAGGACCCTAGTAATTTATAAAATATCTATGAGACGTCAGATGTCGTTGATTTTCCATCTGCTTGGCAGCAGCTCCATTTGATGCCGTAACGTACATGTCATTTCCTTGTGTAGGTTCTAAATTCATTTTTCTTTCACGCAAATTTATTCTATATTTAAATAATATGTTTTATTAAATGTTAAGTTTTCTGGCATATGTTTTACATATCAGCTTACTTACCGATTTAAGATGATCATTCACATTGGGTTTTCTTAATTTTGTATCCTGCATCCTTAACGAGTGCTTGAATAACATAAAAAGTAAATCAACAAATGAGTATTTAGATAAATATATCGAAGATGCTAGACATTTGCAGTTAACTCATTATGAGATATATAGACTGGTACATGTATAATATGCATACTTATCCTCGATAAAATATGGACTTTATACGAAGGTATGCGACAATTGGTGAGCAAGTAGTTTTGTGTACACCAAAAGAACCGCTTAAGGTTTAAGGCCCCGTTTACATTAGTGTTTTTTGTATGCCTATTTATCATTCCTTAGGTGTAGTTGAACGTAATTTAGTACATCTAAGAAATAATTATAAGCATACAAAAATTACTAGTTTTAAAGGAGGCAATTCCAGATTCTTTTTAGTTTTTTCTCCCTAAACTGTCTTCCGTTTTACTATGAGATAGCCGAGTAATGAATATAGCGACCGCAAAATATAGAAACCCTTGGAGTATCGAGGATAAGTCATGCATAACTAAGAGCTTTTGATATTCTACCTCTTCCAGTAAAACAAGCCATATATATCTTCTGCGTTCACATATAACAGAGAAAATCTGCTCTTGCAGGAAGGTATTGAGTGTAACGTCATTCTTTTCAGAGCAAATGATGTGCGTTTTGTTGACACAAAATAATAACGTAACAATGGATACTTACTCGCAATGGAAGTAACTCTGTAATATGCGAGGACGAATTTACCAAAATAATATATTCCTTGGTTTAGATTTTTTTGAAAAATAGAAATATTAAAAAATATTGAGTCAGTACAAAGTGACGTTGTTGATATCAATACGGGATGTTTTGATGTAGTAATTCTATATCTTATGAAAAGATGAAGAAATATTTAATTTGGATGACAATTGGCGCAATTAGATAACTAATTACATATCAATATGACATAATTACTTGGGATAATTAAAATCTTAAACACGTTATACGAAGCTCTGTAGAGGATATAATTAATCTACAATAAGGCATGTTGCTGCTATCGTACAAATACAACCACGCCTAGAAATAAACAAGGAATGGGTTTCAGTTTATACGTGCATCAAGAAAAGCTTTTGATGATATTTATACATCACCAAACATTACTAATATTTTAAAAATCACAATGTTAATAATCATTAGGTTTTAATTTTACGAATAGGGGTGCTGAAATAATATTTTTACTGACAAGAATTGTTATATTTTCCTCATACGGTGTAGTGAAATGCATACATACGGTCATACTATGAAGTCAAGTTGTAGTCTACAATTTCATTTTTATAATGTAATAAGTAACTGTGAAGTGTGGTTTATCGTATATAAGACATACAAATCAAGAATTTTACAGAGTTTAAATCCTGTCCTAAATAATTTGTACAGTGCATCACACATATTTGTCTGTCCATTTGAATTCATTTTCATAGCTAATTCATCAAAACCGATTGTTTTCAATAGATTAAATAAGAAATATAGTATGTCAAGATCTTCACCAATTCACGGCTCACATAACTGTAATTTAGGTGATACCTGATTACGGTTGCGCGGGAAAGTTTTTATTTGTGATGGAATGATGATAAAACATGATAACCTGTGTTACCACCCACCTTTGAAAAAATAACGCACGATGAGAAAAAGTGAGTTTAAAATATGGTGCAAGGTCAATGTACCTTGAAAAATATTCCATTGATTTATTTTGCGTTAGATATGGTACATTATAATTTCAACGCACTAAGAAAAAAAAGTTGTTACATGTATGAAATACTGAAGTTTCATCACTTAAATACTGTGTATAATTTTTATTTAATTAGAAGCATCTACTGAGACAAATGATATTTTTTCAAATGCCTTTTATATGCTTTAGTTCATGCCATATTAATAAAATGTTATTAAAATTGTAGTTAAATTCGTAATCATAATATTATTTAATCATTTTAATTATATTTATCAATTGTGAAAATTTGTTGAGGTCGATGCTAGCTTCATCCTTTAGCAAGCAATAAGGCTCACAAATATGTAAGATAGTTATCGATTTCAGACATTTTTTTGAGGTCAATGTTGTGATATCACTCTTAGTACTAATATGAAAAAATATATTTTTTTGAATACAAAAATGAATATCCATAGAGTTTTATCATGGACTATTGTAAAGTGAATATGTTTGAATAGTTTTATAAAAAGATGAACAAAAACATGGTTCATTTTTCACATATTATAATTATGTATATTAAAAGAACATTTCTAAGTTAAATAAACGTAACGTCAAATTGTATATCACTTTTTATAATTGCTTTCGACAAACTATTAAATAGTGTCATTTAAATTGTGCAGAGGAAGAAAAAATGCACAAAATGACAATAATAAGGCGTTTCTAATTTTGAAACATGTTTCATTTTGAAACATTAATTTCATAGTATTACTTATCAAGGGTAATATGAAAAACCGACTATAACGGTAAACGATACAAAATCTTTTAGAGAACTGTACGACTTCCAAAAACGCAGTTTGAATGAAAATTCAAAAACACCTACAAAGTATGTATTTAACCCCCTTTGAAAAAAAAATTATTTCAAAGTGTTTTAAATATGGTGGTAAGTCAACGCACTTTGAAATATTATTTTTCAAAGTTTGTTAAATCTGCATCATATTTAACTCACTTTGAAATAATTTTTTTAAAAGTGCGTTATTTCTCACAGTGGTTGTTGTAAACGTCATTCAGCGGCAAGTTTACCATTATCAAGAGTCAATAGTATGTGGAGCAAAACAAAAGAGTTAATTCCCCCTTACCTGTTCATTGATCTTCCCATTCCTTCCTATGCGGAAATGTCGATCTGAAGGACAAGTTTCTTCTTAAATGGCTCATAGTCTCTCGAGGTCAATCTTAGTTAAAAGCAAAAAAAGAAAATATCAATTGGTAATCAGGTCGTTATTCAATTAACGAATCATGTTTATCGTGTATAAGTACATTATAAATTTGCACATATTTCTGAAACAAACCAGTTTCTATTAGGAACAAATTGGTTTAATGTGAATATGCCATAGAAAAGCCCACTGTACTGAAATGTATGTGAAATGTTCACACAACGCTTATTGTCCGCCAATTACACATAGTTGTCAACGGTGTCAATCAAAATACTTTTCAATGTCATGAAATTTGTCAATATTTCTTATCATATGTTTCAAAAGTTGAAAGTAAGAACAATACATTTAAAGTCATATTTTGCTTCGTGCTTATGTAAACAGATTTAGCCTCAATGAAATTGTCCCTTAATAAATGTTACATGTAAATGCCTCTTATAAATGGAATTTATTATCTATATGCCTGTTCTATGATATATGTCTGTTTTAATCTGATGCGTAGTATTGTAATAGACGTTAATAATTATTTTTTATTTGTTTTCTTACTAAGACCAACTCTCTGATTAGCAGATACTTTTTTTCATATACCATGAAAAAAAAAATCTGACTATGGCGCGAAAACCCAACGTTATCATGACATCACAATAGAGACGTCCTTATTGCGTTTTGACTTGGAAAAATTATTCCATTGGAAAGTCAATGGAATTATACGTTTAATCGTATTTTAATGTTATCAAGTCGTCTGAAACATCATTTTTTAAGCATTGATGTTACTATTTTTTTAACTTCATTGGGTTATGAAATAATATTAAGATTCTTTCATAAGTGGATATAATAGGATAGAGACTTATTCTACCCTGAGGGTCATATTGTAATAGACGTTAATAATTATTTTTTATTTGTTTTCTTACTAAGACCAAAATGTAGTAAAACCCGAGGCTTGCGGAGGGTTTTGCCAACCATTTTGTGATTACTGTGGGTTAGGACTTAGAATATATCAGGGGTTATTTTACTATTCGTCTTACCACTCTGATTGGGAAATAGAAAGAGTATTTTTCTTTAATACCTCGACGTTTTTATTGCTATTATTTTACTCAATTATGACTATTAAGCGCGTTTAAAAAATAAATTCGATGTAATCTTAGCTGGAAGTTCAAATTTTCCTTATATGATAAAATAAAGTTATTATTTCAACTCAACTTCCGTTGCTTGCATCTTTCTTTAGTAGAAAACAAATCAATTTTGTGGAATTATATTGTAAAAATCGTTACCGAGGAAATAGAAGTTTTGTTGACGCCTGAGACGTCACACGAGGCTCTTATTGCAAGGGTAGCCATACATGGTACAGCCTCGCGCCTCTGGCGACATGAGTCCTAGAAAACAGCCAGTATAGTATCACCGTGTAGGTATGAAAAAAATTTTGTTTCCAATTCTTTGTGAAAATCCGCTTCGCGAACAAAATATTTCTGTCATTACCCGATGAAATGAAAAAATAGTGACATCAATGCTTAAACATAAATAATATATATATATCACTCAAGCTACTGGTGCATTCGCGGAATCAACCAATTTTCGAAATTTAATAACTCTAAAAATTTATTAAAATCATTGGTTATTTACATAATAAAGCCTGCCGTAAAGAATTTCCGCTTCCAAAGGCTAGAAGTGGTTAACTTTTAGAAACTATATCACCGCTAATACGTTCCGGACGCTAAATCGCCAAATTTCGCAGATCGCGCAAATTAACATCTACTTCAGGTTTAAGACCACTATTTAAACTAGTGATTTTTTTATATGGCCTGTTTATGCCTTCATAGGTGTAGATTATCATAACTTAGTTACTAAAAAGTGCATCGTCCAACCTTTTTATTATTGTTGACTCGTAAATAGTTGTGTTGTTTGTACATTTGGAAAAATATGCAAAAAATGCATTTCAGTTTCACATGTCCACAGGGTTCAGTACAAAATTTCTGTCAACAAATAAATAAACCATCCAAATATGTTTACTAGTATTTATAGCATGTAGTAGAAGCGCTGGTTTGACCTAATTCCACTTTACACAATACATACATTATCGTGTTCCTTTTCGATGGGGTCTTTTAAACCTTCACCACTCCTCCGGTATAGTCCCTCATTATAGTTAATATGTTCCGATTTTGCAACAATTGGTAGCCATTTCGTCGAAATGACATAACGAATGATTTTCTTAAAACCAACTTTAATTCGCGTGTGATTACTTACACGATTTTCCCGATCCAAATATATTTGCGAAAGTTTATCTCTGCAAATTAATATCTGCATCATCTATTTAGATAGGAATTATCGTTCAATTGTTAAATCGGAGAGTATTAATCTTCGCGAACTTGTTTTGAAATGGAAAGTCGCGAGATTTAATAGCCGCGAAAGAAAGTTGGTTTACAGTATTATATGTATGGTATATTGTATGGTATAGTGTCGCCTTACAAGTTAGGAGAAGTGTTCTGTATATGTATGTTGAAGAGGACACTGAACACAGCTGGTATCCATAGGGTATACTAGGAAGTGTTGTAGTAGATAAACGAAAGTAATATTAGATTTGGGATGTAACTCTGTTATAAACCTGCCGAGTAAGCATGCTCCTAATTGAGGTCACTCCCAGAGGATATATAAATATCGTATTTCAAGTTCAGACATATGTTTGCATTCTCACGTTGACTGCAAATCTTTGCATTTGCCATTTGTCAAGTAATTCGTAGTAAAACCATATATGTAACAGTCGCTATTTGAATTTCGATGGGTTTTTTCCGGCTTTTATTCCGCCTTCTTAATCTTAAAAGGGCATGCGGTAAAAATCGAATTCTCGAATGTCAAATGCACATATTCTACACATAATTGATCGTTAGGTATACCAATTTTTTAACTTAATTGACGGATCGCCAGCTGTCAATCAACAATCAAACCGCAAGTAGCGTTGCATTTTGTATTGTGTGGGCTACCGATGTTTACTCCACCTTTAAATTGGTACACGTGCATTTGCGAGCACGAGGCGCGGGCTATATTACATGTACACCTCACGATCGGTCAATTAGCAGACAATTATGACAATGGTGAAGCGTAATACTATATTAATAAAAACAAATCCTCGAGCTTATTTTTCGTTGCATATTTTTTTCCTGAACATCTACATTGGCGAATATCAGTGGAACTTTGAGAGTACCGGGTTCAGATTTAGATAAGTTTAGGATTAAAAGAGATCAACCAACTAAATGTGGTTTTTTCCAAGGCCCACATTGTTAACATTATTGCATCTACATGTACTTCTAACATTATTAAAATTTCAGATGTTCCAGTATGTTCTATACTTAAAGTACACGCTCTCGTATAACAATAGATTGAAAAAGAGGTGGTCATTCAGCTCAAACTCTCACCAGCGTAGCCATTTTGAAATGGGGTGCATTCGACACTGAAAAAAATTATTAAAATTCTCCTGTTTTTACCTTTTAATTATTGATTATTGATATTTTAAACTTAGATTGCAATCTGAATATCAAAACTCATATCATGGTTATCTAGGAATAATTACCCTGTCAGAAAACATTTTTTATTTTTGAAATTTCATAATTAACCAGCCAATCAGTGACTGGGTCAAAATTCTATCCGGAGTTTAATCTTGTATTCACAAGGGCCATTTCCGAAGGTATTTTTTTCATTGAGTTGGTTGTTCCCTGATAGAAGTAGCAGTGTTAAAAACGATGATGGTCAGCATGGCTTAAAGCCTTATACATAGCTTGAAAAAACGGGTTCTCGCGTAGCTGAACAGGAGTACGAGGATTTTCACGTTGGAAAACCGAATACTCCGTGCGTTATATCTGCGGATTCGTAGCAGTTGTACTAAACTGGTACGGTACTGCCAAATGGAAAGCGTTTTTGTTTTGAATTTTTCAATGATAAAACATCCAAGTATTTTTTCGGTGCTTATTAATAAAATGGATATTAAAGTAATACCTAAATAGATTCTGCAAACATTGAAATGAATGATCCATGTTATTCCATCGGATTTTTAAATATTTTCCGCCTTGTTTTCAACAAAGAAAAACATTTCGATGACAAATGAAAAAATCTTTAGTCCGCCGCCATCTTGGATCCATGTGGTACGAATCTGAAAACGATACCAACTTGTACCGATTCAGTTCAGCTGGTAAGCGCGTTCCATTACAGATACAGCAGATCCGTACCGGTACAACGGATCCTAATCTGCAACCATAGAACGCACGGTCACTCGCCTTTCACCCAGACGTGCGGGGTTCGATTCCCGGCAATGACGTGAAAATGTGAGGGCTCACCTGCCCGATCACCTGGATTTTCTCTAGGCACTCCGGTTATTTATACCTGTGACATCAAATGTAAGTCCAGAATGAATAACATTTTTTCTCTTTATGTTTCAAAACCAAAATTCAAGTGTCTCTGGTCACTTGTTATTAAAGAAGATGAGCTTCCCCCAACATGAAGGCCATACTTCAAAAAGCTAAACCAACGGCATAAACTTGCGCACTGGTTGCAATGCAAAAGTGATTTTTTGAAGAAGCGAGTCACTAGAGTATAGATAATATAGTATCATGAAATTTTTGGGCTTAGGAATTTAGCTGTCGACTCCTTCCCACACTAGTTTCTGACATGGGCTGTTCAATAATATGATATTCCGTCTTTGCATATTACAGGGTTACCTCCCTTTTAGGTAGGTATCTCATTGTGGCGTCATTAGATAGTGAGTGAAATTCACGTCGTTTTCTCTGAAAATATGACGTTACGATCGCAAACATATGACCGTCACACAATCAAGTACCTACCACAAGGTAGATAACTCTATAATATGCAAAATACTCAGTACTTACCAGTATGTGATACCATTCCACCATCCTCAACGATCTCTCGCCCCAAGATATTGTAATCCGCCGAGTGTAATGTTCTACCAAACAAAAGTTTTAAAATAGAACAACAATTGTAGTGGTATTAAAACGACTACGAGGAATATGATCAATTTCTTTAATAAATTGACACGTAATTATATCAAACGAGGACATGATCAACACAAACAGTAGCTAGTGTAATGTTATACAAACAAAAGTTAAAAAAAAACTAAGAACAACTCCCTCCCTCTCCCTTGATTTATTTATAAACAGTTGTTTGATAATTAATTCAAATTAACTTGTATAACATTGTATATAATTTTTGAGTGGATGCGACGGATGATTGAAATGTATGTAATTCTTAATACCTCTGTAATGAGGTAAGAGAGAAGAGAGTGAGGTAAATTTGATCTAAAAGATAACAAATAAGGAAATTGAATGAGAGCCCTAGATATGCGAATGGGAATTGTATTCTTACTTACATGTATTACTGAATTTAATATTTAAAAAAAAAAATAGAACAAATATAGAATTAAAACGAGTGTGAGAAATATGATCAAATCTTTAATAGATTGACGTAATTATATCAGACGAGCACATGATCAACATATACCCGTAATGTGTAATGATCTAAAAAACTAAAATAACAAAAACTAACACAAAAATGCATTTAAATGACGACGATGGTTGTGATCTATTCGTTATAATTGACAGATTATAAAAATGTTCAAAGGTAGTTTGCTAAATCACTATATATCAGTGAAATGTTCATTTTCCCCTCATCTACTTCAAAAGTTGTTATAATATCTTCACTAAACTCAACAAGTCAGTAAAGAATGGATGTCATAAGAGAATCTTAAACACTTTTGTAAAGAAAGTTTCAAAAGTTGTTATAATATATTCACTAAACTCAACAAGTTAGAAAAGAATGGATGTCATAAGAATCTTAAACACTTTTGTAAAGAAAAGTTCAAAATTTGTTATAATATATTCACTAAAACTCAACAAGTTAGGTAAAGAATTGATGTCATAAAAATCTGAACACTTTTGTAAAGAAAAGTTCAAAAGTTGTTATAATATATTCACTAAACTCAACAAGTAAATAAAGAATCGATGCCATAAGAATCTTCAAGAACACTTTTGTAAAGAAAAGTATTTCAAAACATATGATTTTTTCTAGATTTGAAAATTATTGTTAAACAGAGATCATGCTAATCACGCTGTGAACAAGCGGGGTCCTGTTATCCCTGCTTTGTCATCACTATTGCTTCTACTTTCAGCTGACACACTTCCTCAGTTTGCTCGTTATAGCATATAACGACAACCCAAGGGACAATGGAAAACATAGTCTGTAAGAAAGTGGTCTTGGTAAGCAGGTGACCTTTATACAGAGATGGTCGCTAAGATAAGTGATACTGTATCCCGAAAATTTAATATCAATTAACGGTTATTTTCGCGGACCAAATTTTTCACGATTTGATCATAAAAACGAGAAAAATCCTATGTAAGCGACTTTAAATTTTCGCCAAAATGTAGTATAATATAATAATGATAAGAATTTTAGAGTTAGAAATTTGGACTAATATATTAATTATCTACATTTACATGTGCGGCTTTCAAGTATGTTACATTTGAGTAGGTCAAGCACATGTGTTTCTTATTTACAATAGCATATGTACGTACATATAAAGTCTATTGCAAACCCAACTTCTGTTAGGGTCATTGTATAACTACTAATACATAGCCATGTTGTTAATTTATGATACGGAAAAGTCCTAATGATGAACCATGTTTCCCTATGTTATACAGCAGCTACATTGGTATCAAACTGTTCCAGGTATTGGGTATCATACCCAAATATTGACATTTGTTATTGCGGTGTACTGCTATATTAACTCGCCGCTAACCTCTGTACAGAGTCGACTCCTAAGACTCCAATAACGTACCGTACCATACACTCAATCTGCGTTGGAGTTCTACATTTCCACAACATACACAAACACAAGATTTTCAATATTACACGATATGGATTTTAAAGGTTATTGTTTTTTCAACCATTTCTCAATTTTTTGGCGGATCTTATTTTCGCGATCCAAGCAAGGTGCCGCGAAATCGCGAAAATATTATCCTGCGAAAATAACCGGTTATACGGTATATCGATTACGAAATTAATGCTTTCTTGATGTTTTAAATAAAATGTGATTACGAATCCGTATTATACCTTTCTTCGTTCCTCCGATAATTTAATCGGTGATCCCCAATTCCATTGCTTTGCTAGACGGTTCCTAAGAGTTGTCTTCGCTGCAAAAAAAACAAAAAAACACTTGCGGATTCAAGTTTGCAAACATTTTTTTTCTTAACCCGATGAAATCAAAAACAAAAAGTGTCATCAATGTTTATAAATTAAATATTTGACAATTTGATAAAGTATAAAAACGTTTTTTATATATATGATTCCAATGGGTTTTCAAGGTATTGCTTTCCAAATCAATACGCAAAGTCAATGTTTCCATAATTGTTGACGTCAACAAATAATGTCGGGGTTCTCTCGCCAATTCTCGAATTTGTATTTTCATAAGCGATCATACAAAAAGAATTGGCCAACTAGAGAGCCATATTTAGTATAAAAAACAAACAAAAAACAATAAATACGTATGAATTGAATGTTTGAATGAAACAAAGAATTTGGTAAAACATGTATAATTCAAAAATGTAAAAGTTTTATTAAAAGAGTAGGTCATTGAACATCATGTCTTTTCACTTTGTGATGTACGTACGCCAATTCTTATAATATAATCTCATATGTTTACGTTCATGTCTATTGGTAGGATCTTTGAGGTTATTTTTCCATAGACCGAAAGAATCTAACGCTAAGTATTATGACGTAACACATTCAGAAGGTTTTCGCGGGATATTTCAAAAGCAGCACATTCATTGGCCCAAACTGAATATTGGATCAGATATCAATGCGTCTCAAAACTCGTTTACTTTATTGTTTAAGTAAGTATAATAGAGCGGAAATTTATGTGATCAGAAGTTATCTGGATTAAATCATGAACATTATTCTCAATATCGTTTGGGGGTTATGATTCATAGACAAAAAAGACGGACATAGACGCTTTTGCGTCTATGAAGAATGTTCTTCCTTTTTTTTTGTCTATGACTTCATAACCCGTTGCATATAAATGATGATTCTTTCACTGTTTCACTTTCCGACCAGACGATTCAAATATCCGCTCATGAATAAGTTCGTTACCCTACCTTGGTCCAATTATCAACGTGAACATGTCTCACGTGCCTCTATGAGGGAAAACGCGTGCAATATGACATAATTTCTGCCTCAATTGCTGTGATGTCAAGGACATTAATTGGTATTTTGATTAACCTTGTACATGTAATTACTACTAGAAATTTCCATTCATTATTGTACATTTTCCCATACGCCCTTAATTATCATGGCAATGAATTTCACAGTGACGGAAACATTAGATATTTTTTCTCGACTGCATTTTAGGTCAATTGCATTATTTCAGATATCAGTTAAAATAAGTTTAAAGAAATAAATGTAATAAAATATATTGGATTATATCACATGCATTTTAATGTCGTTCTTATTATTTCGGATATCATTCAAACTAAATTTCATGATATTATTGCAATAAATATTGATTACATCGCCTATTGAAGCTGCCGAGAACATTGCTCCCAGAGAACGTCTCGCGTCAAACTAAAATGTAATTGAGTACATGTATGGCCTAAGTCAAAATTGTCGTTTCTCATCATCCACTAATAACGTATTAGCACGATAACCAAAAGTACAAGGTACAACTCAAAAATAATTTATACTGTAACGGGAATTTAGTGCACATAGCATGTTGGGTCGAAATAACCCGCCCGTATACATCAAACGGGCCGAGACATTTCGTACCTGCACACATAGATGTAAACAAACATGCAGACGAACTACGTTGTGTTAGTGTTATTTCGGACTGAAGAAGTGCCCTATAGTGGCTGAATATATATTCCATAGAAATGATTTTGATTTTACTTTTGAATTTATTTTGGCCTTTTATTTCGGATTATTATTATATACTAGCTTTATTACCCGTTTTTCCCTCATTAGGAATTTCTTTCTCGTTCCTGTTTTCCCACAAGGTTTTTTATAAGAAACAAAGCTCGTATTTTAAGTTCAATAACGGTTTGTTACATGTATGGTAAGCAATGACACAGATAGTGTACGTTAGTTTGTATTGATCATATGACATGTGTAGATAGATAGATCTATATAAGTAAACAAAGTAACACTCAATCATCAATCCTAGATATTTTCTTTGGAAGCCCTTTTTTTCTTGCTGCTACACTCAAATCTCAAAACAAAACTCACCGATCTTATGCACGTGCTTTTATGACACGGTTACCCGGGTTCGGGCCATCGTGCTTGACCGTGAATAAGTCTAGCACGACGGTCTAACCTCCGAATACTCCAACATTACACAGTAAATAAACATATATAAAAGCAAAGCACTAAAATTTATATACTGAAAGACACTTGCAACCACAAGTATAACAAAAAAAAGGCCTTCATTACACTTTATATATACATGTGACAACCGTCACAATACCTAATCTATGGGCCGGTTTATTCAAATGGCATCGTTTAGTACTTTTTTTTTTTTTTGTTTTTAAAGTTCAAGTTAAAGTTTTATCTTACTTTGAGTCAGCTGACTCGTCAGTTGGCGTATACATATACAAACACCATTTAATTACATTGCATTCAAATGAATAATACATCTGCATATTGTCCACAGATACAGGTAGCATAGTACTTCTTACATTTCCGAAGAGTATAAACTATTGATTAATAAAGATCGGGGTTTTTTCGCAGCTTTTAGGTATTTTGCTAAGTTCTGTAATTCTTTTTCATTTGTTTACAGTAAAAGGTTGTATTAGTTTTTGCATACTAATTTTTTTTTAAATAATAGTTTTATCCATGATTTTTTGACGGACTATCAGAGTAACCATGGACATTTCAAAACTTGAAATTCATTTTCAACATCTTTTTTTTAATCAAAATCTTATTTTTTTATTCAATAGACATATAAATAGGCATTATGGTTCCTTTCACAGAAGGACTTGCACACAAATTTCCATATTTAAAAATAGATTATTCTAATCTTGAGCACAAACTTGTACCTCTTTCAAGTTATTTACAAATATATTCATTCATTCATATCCATTCAAAATAAATTGATATTTGTAATTGTAAATAATTAATTTACATTGTGTAGTTATTATTGCCATCAAATATGTCAGGTAAGGGGAGAACAACTCTAATATAAAAAAATCGGTATAAGGGAGACTACTCCGTATCACCTATTCTGACATTTTTTTACAAATTGATATAAATGCTTTCTTACTTTTAATAATTTCAGTGGTTAACATATGTTGGTGTACTTTTTTTTTTTTTTTACATTTTTAAATTTAACTTCTAAGCAAGCCATAAGTTAGTTTTAAAGAGTATGAAAAACACAATTGTATTAGCGATTAAAATTGAATATCAACAACAAGGGGTGCTAACTCTACTCTCACATATACTTTATAGATGAAAGAGTAATTAAAAATACATCGAGCTCTTAAGTCACAGTTTTTTGTAATAAACTTCCGTATTTTGAAACTAATAAATTCCTTTTTCCAACTTTGTTTGATTTTTATGTATAAGGACATATTATCTTTAAGTAATTCTCTTTTAAAGAAAATGATGATGTAGGAGAAGTTGCTTTTGTTTTGGTATTTTTTTATATTTCTGATCTTCCATATAACCATTTAGTTGTAATAATGGACTGTGTTAGATATTGCATTTTCAATAAATTATCAGTGAATGTCCACTGAGCATCATTTTGCTCTCTCATCAATATTTGTCCATGTCAGTATTTTACAGTTGTCAAAACTTTCATTATTGTAAAGATTAGCATGTATTATGTCTAACAATTGTCTTATGAATAAACAGTTAAAAAACAAATGTGTTAAAGTCTCATTTTCAGTTTCTAAACATATGACATAGTCCCATCGGATCTATTCATTAGACTTGGTTTGTTTTCGGTATATATTACCCTATGTATAATTTTTCCCATTGAAATTCTTTCATTCAATTTGTAATTGCATAGTCGGTATTTCCAAAAAAAATTCAAACATTCAATCAATCTTTTGCTTCTGAAATTGAGTATTCCATTTAATTTCTGCTTTTGGTCTTATAATTGGTGTAGTAATAGTATGCAGGGTTTTCAATTTAAGTTCTTTTTGGTTTTACAATTTTGAAATAATTTACATTAAAAAACACATATCTCTAATGTATTGTTATTATATTTATATATATGTTGTTTGTGTTCTGGTTCTGGTTCATTACCTTTAATAATTTCAATATATTTTCTAGGTATAGCTTTTTTATTTTAGAAATCTCGGTAATCCAATTATGTTTAAATATAAGTTTACTTAAAAGTTCTTGGTTGTTGATAAAGTTTTTCCTGTTCTCATCCCATATGTCAGACACTTTAGTGATTCCACTTTTCGAAAAAGAAGATAAAAATAACGGTTGAGAATTATGTTGTATGTTTTTGTTACCGAATAACGTTATGACAAAATTTGTGATATCCCATTAGGTACTAATGTAAATATCATATTTGACCATGCTTTCAAAATAGTGTAATATAATTTAGGAATTTGATTACTAATATTCAATCCATTCAAGCATTTAAAAGATGCTCCACCGCTTACAAATGGTATTTTTTCACTATCAAAAACAGGAGCAGAGGATTTAGTATTTTTCTTCAGTTACAAATGTTTCTTACTTTACACCATTACCACAACTGAAAAGTTTGAGCTTCTAATTTCATTTCATGTTAAAATTGCAAAATATAATTAATTGCATCCCGAAAAAATTCCGTTGCACTATATCCTATATGGAATTAAGTTACTGATTACGCATGCACCAAACGGCAAAATGAATTATTTTATATTATTTTCTTGTGTGAATTATACATATGTATACACGATTAAACACTAATAATTATTGTTCAAGTGATTGAATATCATTTATGCTCTGTCGGCGGGTGGGCAGCATCTTTAAGCTTAATGCACATGATTAGTGAAAGTTTCATTTCCCATTTATTGCAAAAATTTTCATTACTATTTCTCACTAAGCTCAACAAGTAAGTAAAAAAATGGACTTGTTAAGATTCTTTATAAAATTTTGTAAAATTTGTTTAACCAGAAATTATTTGATCTTGATTTGAAAATTATCGTTTAAAACTGTGATTAGCACTTGATAAACTTTTGAACAACTTGGCCCTGGTTTCTAATCACCATCGATGAAACTACCGTAAATCTCTTTTAGCCTGTATCTGTTGTGGGCGAATAGGACCAATATCCAAAATATACATACTATCAAGTATAGTTAGTTAGATTATGTGATAATGTTTGGTTATTATATAAAAAAATGAAAATTAACTGTTAATTTATAGAGTTTACAATAAATATGATTAAAAATTATATCATTCCTATTGTAGGAGTTAGCTCCCCTTATATTTCATAAACCTCACCATGTTCATATGTTTTATATAATTGTTTGTTTGTACCACCAATATCAAGAAGAAGACTAAGATAGGCTACGCCTGATGTATAATCCAATTGACACTAACATCGTTTTGTCAATAAAATATTTGGAAATTGAAATTGAAATCTCTTCAGCCCTCCCAGCACTACAGAGTGTTAAGACACGTAACCAAATTGTTGTTGGTTGACAAATTGTTCTAATATCTATAAATATTCTGTCAATGACATTAATTTTAATAGTGGCCAGGGATGGCAGAACGAATTTAAAGCAATGTTATTTGCCTATGAGTTGTTATCGAAATCGGTGACGCATTCGAATTTTGGAATTTTATTAAAATCTTAAAAATGTAATTCATTAAATAAATATGTCGTATTTCAATTAAATTTACTATAACTAATTTTATTTTTAGAATCGTTAGTGACTATATATTCACTGATATTTATAACTTAGGTTGTTGAATGCTAATAGTTCTAATTGACTTTTTCGTCTTTGCACGTTACAGAGTTACTTCCAATAATAAATGTAACAAAGTCATTACCTACCATTAAAGTACATATAATAAATGTAACAAAGTCATTACCTACCATTAAAGTACATATAAATAAATGTAACAAAGACGTCATTACCTACCATTAAAGTACATATAATAAATGTAACAAAGTCATTTACCTACCATTAAGAGTACATATAATAAATGTAACAAAGTCATTACCTACCATTAAGTACATATATAATAAATGTAACAAAGTCATTACCTACCATTTAAGTACATATAATAAATGTAACAAAGTCATTACCTACCATTAAAGTACATATAAAAAATGTAACAAAAGTCATTACCTACCATTTAAAGTACATATAAAAAATGTAACAAAAGTCATTACCTACCATTAAAGTACATATAATAAATGTAACAAAGTCATTACCTACCATTAAAGTACATATAATAAAATGTAACAAAGTCATTACCTACCATTAAGTGTACATATAATAATGTAACAAAGTCATTTACCTACCATTAAAGTACATATAATAAATGTAACAAAGTCATTACCTACCATTAAAGTACATATAATAAATGTAACAAAGTCATTACCTACCATTAAAGTATACATATAATAAATGTATACAAAGTCATTACCTACCATTAAAGTACATATAATAAATGTAACAAAGTCATTACCTACCATTAAAGTACATATAATAAATGTAACAAAGTCATTACCTACCATTAAAGTACATATAATAAATGTAACAAAGTCATTACCTACCATTAAAGTACATATAATAAATGTAACAAAGTCATTACCTACCATTAAAGTACATATAATAAATGTAACAAAGTCATTACCTACCATTAAAAGTACATATATAAATGTATCAAAGTCATTACCTACCATTAAAGTACATATAATAAAAATGTAAACAAAGTCATTACCTACCATTAAAGTACATATAATAAATGTAACAAAGTCAATTTTCCTACACATTAAAGTACATATAATAAATGTAACAAAGTCATTACATAATTTTAAAGTACATATATTAAATGTAACAACAGTCATTACCTACCATTAAAGTACATATAATAAATGTAACAAAGTCATTACCTACCATTAAAGTACATATATAATAAATGTAACAAAGTCATTACCTACCATTAAAGTACCATATAATAAATGTAACAAAGTCATTACCTACCATTAAAGTACATATAATAAATGTAACAAAGTCATTACCTACCATTAAAGTACATATAATAAATGTAACAAAGTCATTACCTACCATTAAAGTACATATAATAAATGTAACAAAGTCATTACCTACCATTAAAGTACATATAATAAATGTAACAAAGTTCATTACCTACCATTAAGTACATATAATAAATGTAACAAAGTCATTACCTACCATTAAAGTACATATAATAAATTGCTAACAAAGTCATTACCTACCATTAAAGTCACCATATAAAAAATGTAACAAAGTCATTACCTTCCATTAAAGTACATATAAAAAATGTAACAAAGTCATTTCCTACCATTAAGTGTACATATAATAAATGTAACAAAGTCATTACCTACCATTAAAGTACATATAATAAATGTAACAAAAGTCATTACCTACCATTAAAGTACATATAATAAATGTAACAAAGTCATATACCTACCATTAAAGTACGCATATAATAAATGTAACAAAGTCATTACCTACCATTAAAGTACATATAAATAAATGTAAACAAAGTCATTACCTACCATTAAAGTACATATAATAAATGTAACAAAGTCATTACCTACCATTTAAAGTACATATAATAAATGTAACAAAGTCATTACCTACCATTAAAGTACATATAAAAAATGTAACAAAGTCATTACCTACCATTAAAGTAATTTATAAAAAATGTAACAAATGTCATTACCTACCATTAAAAGTACATATAATAAATGTAACAAAGTCATTACCTACCATTAAAGTACATATAATAAATGTAACAAAGTCATTACCTACCATTAAAGTACATATAAAAAAATGTAACAAAGTCTTTACCTACCATTAAAGTACATATAATAAATGTAACAAAGTCATTACCTACATTAAAATAAGTAATATAATAATTAATGTAACAAAAAGTCATTACCTACCATTAAAGTACATATAAAAAATGTAACAAAGTCATTACCTACCATTAAAATACATATAAAAAATGTAACACTATCATTTCAAATGCATGGTTTTTAACTTGCATTGTCAGCTTTAAGTAACCTTTGATAAGGATTATTTAAACTATATAAAACCTTAAAAACATTTAATTTCTGGTATTGTGAAAAATATATATAAAAGCTAAGTTTACATCGATGTATCATAACACTTCTTATTTTTGTTGTTGTTTTTGTTTTTGTTGTTGTTTTGTTGCGCCGCGAAGCTTGAGCTCATATTTGTACTCGGCCTCAAAATTAACCTTTCTTTTATTATCAAATTTGAATTTACTTCAATTGAAAACTATTTCGTTTTCTTATGTCAACGAAAGCAATCCTGAATAGAGTTCTTCATTTTGACGTTCACTTGAGTAATTTCTATGGTAGAACTTGCACTTGTTCGTATTTGGTCAATGCCTATTATAAATATAATATACATGTATGTTGGCTTCTATAATATGTTGTTATCTACAGCCAGTGGCATATATGGTCGGTCTCCGCATTATGATGTATAGTATGTAGTATTGCCGACACAGCCATATTTAACGTAAATTCTTACCGTAAAACTCCCGATAATCCGGACGACCGATTATCTCAAAAATTCTGATCAAGTTTTCGTTTTAGCTGAGTCGGCACAGCGGCGGACCAGTAGGTATGGAATCAACGCGGTTCGAGCTTACACGGGTTACAAGATAAATATCGCCTGCGGTGTCATTTCTTGAGGAATATTTCGCTTATAGTACAAATTTAATAAAACGACAACACAACAAACCATCTTCAGGGCTTAATTTGACATGAAAAAATCCTGTCCTGAAATTCAACTGAACGTTGTCTGACAATTGAGCTGAAATTGGGATACATTTCACATAAAGAAAAGTTCAGTTTTAGGTGGAGTTCACATAAAACTGACATGACACATTGCAGGTGAATAGCAGGTAACGTTTTTTACTTTAATTATTATTATTATACATTTTTTGGGTAAATCTGACTTGTCTATAAAATTGGTAGTTTCTGCTTCTGCTTAGCGATCAGCTAATGGAGTGGGGTGACTGGTTCGCCCGTTGTCAGTATAATGTGACCGGTGGGGTGTGTTGCTTGGTGTCTTCGGCGGCATGTTTCAGTGATATAACACTATCAAAAGGGCAAGAGTTCTACTACACAAGAAGACACAACACGAATATACAGCAGTCTCTCAAAACACGCACCTCGCACAATATACACGCAACACACAGCATACATGAGAGACCGTCCTTACATGACTCTGGCTGTTAATATGACGTTATTTAATCAAACAAACAAACAAACATGAAAGATTCACATGAAATTCACCTGAGTTGACATTATGTACCTACAGATTGGCTTGCGTAAGCCATTATTGCTTGAGTTCGGATTACGGCTTTAACACAGTCTTTATGCCACGAGCTAGCTTTGAATTGAATATCAGTATTTTTATTTTCGTTCTTCAATAATATTACTACGAATTTCTTGCTTTAAATTTAACAAAGCTAGGCATATTTTCGTTTTCTTCATATACATGATATTACTCTATATTGTGGTGTCCAGGGAAATTCAACCTAAACCCAATGTATACCGCTTGTTATGGAATCATCACAACTACTGCAAACCATTTTTTTTCGTTGGAAGTAAATTCGCGAAAGTTGATAATCGCGAATTCATATCAACAGTATTTATATTGAAAGGAATCCCCTTTTAATTTTCAAATCCGCGAATGTTAAGATTCGTGAATTGGTTTTGAAATGGAAATCGCAAGAATTGGTAGTCGCGAATGAATTTGGTTTACGTAGCCATTTGTGTTTAGTAATACTAAAAAGTATATAACATGACATCAAATTAAACCTAAATAATCGGGTGTCTTGATTAGTTAAGGGCTGGGTTTGACAGATTACATCGTACATATATCTTAGGGGAAGGGAATGATATATATCGATTACAGGGTCATTCCTTGAGGAATAATTCGCTTATATCACTCAATCAATAAAGGAAGTCATTTACATTATTTCTTTCCTCCCCCGATAAACTATATAGTATAATAGATATGGCTAACGTGCGACAACTATACTTTAAAATGCTACACCGCCGCTGACGAATTGTATAAAATACAGGAGCAGACAATATTTTTCCTTCAGTTGCAAAAAAACATTTTACTACATTATCACCATTGAAAAGTTAGAGCTTCTTATTATACTTCAATATTAAAGTGTTATTTTTTTCAATTGCGTCCCGAAAAAAGCCCATGACACCGCTATATTGAATAAAGTACTGATTGATTGCGCATTTACAAAAGGGAAATAAATAATGTTTTTGTGGTAATTATACAAACATTTACATATCTATTATACATATATATTAAGTATACTCCAAATAAAGTTCAAATGATGGGTATCGTTTATGCTTTGTCAGCGATGGAGCATCATAAATTATGTGTTACTTAGCAACAAGCGAATAAAGGAGTTTCATAACCAGATCAAATGCGATTCATTTCATCAATTTATATATAAACGATTGTTATCTTTATGCTCGACAAGAATCGATTCATGCAGTCATAGATGCTTCATCAAATAATACATGTAAATGGGTTCTAGGATAGTCCAGAAAACATCAGACCGATGATTAATTTTCATAAAGATGATACTTTAATCAAAATGATAAAAACTTTTTGATAAAATTGTGTCCGCGTGATATAATACATTCGTAAATTATACATCTTTTGAGTACTCCTCGATATTCCAAGGACTACTATCATTGTCGTTATATCCATCACCGAAATCCTCCTCGATTCTCCCTGGGTTGCTATAATTGACGATATTTCCACCCCTGGATTATTTCAATGTGAAACTGGAGGCAACAGAAGAGAACAGGTAATTTAGTCCTTTAATGTACACGAAAAGAGGCGTATAACGGTACTCTTTAATTGACTGTGTGGCATTGAAGTTGGGCGTCTCTCTCTGTATAACCCTCGAAGGAAGTCTTTGCAGGCCTGTGATTGGTTCAGATTGTTTTTCTCTTGATCTGCCTATAGTTTCACTAATATATAGTCCATGGGTGGATGTTACGTCAGTGATAGTAACCCCCGGTGTATCGAGGATGCTCTAGAATATGTCATAGTAAGCCTGAAGGCTCTGTGAACAGTCAGAGATGAGATGATATTTTTTAATACTTTGATGTACACCAACATAATTGAATAACTGTATGCGTAGTCTTTGTAATCTTCAAAGGAAGTCTCTAAAGGCCTTTGATTGTCCAGTATTGTTAATCTGAGACTGACTCTTTTGAACTGGTTTTGCTATGAAATATCCCCGAGAGGTGTGTACAATGACAGTAGGGACCGATGTAGTATCGGGAATACTGAGTACAATGTGCTATAAACAATCCATATTTGACAAAGACGTCTTTCACAGTCTAAGTAACTGCATTATGTTTGCCGAATAAAAACGGTTAATATGAGTTAATGAAAAGGTTATAAGTTTTTCATGTGTTACACCACGTTTGAGAAAGCCATTTAACGTTTGTCTGGTCGCGATAAACATCCTTTCATCAGGTAAGTTCATCTTTCAACCGTCCCTCTTAAATTCCACTGCTTGTACGTGGCGAGTGTGTGTGCTCAGGCGACTAATATGTGCATTATACAGTATATATATAGAGAGGATCTTACATTAGTAGTTATGCAATACGAAATTTATCAGACGAGTTCAATAATTTGATACGCCACAAACCTTTAGGCGAGTGGCATATCATATTATTTTAACGAGTTTGATAAATTCCATATCACATAGTTACGAGTGTAAGATTATATTTATCACATAACTTTTATTAGTAGAAATATAAGTAAAATTTTAATTTCGTCTCTATAAAAAACGGCTCAGATGTGACGTTTTCGCCGACTGTGATAACCATGCAACGTCACATACAGATAATGACGTCAAAACTACTTGTCATAATAGTGTTATTACGTGTGTCTCACGATATTTATGACATGTTTGTATGACATGGTTAAACTAGTCAGTAATCTGATAATATAAGACTCTTTCATATGTGATCCACGTATGAAAGAGCATTTTTCTCTCATACCTCGGCGATTTATTGCAATTTTACTACAATTTTTCTCCGCCATTTTGAAATAAATTCGAAAAAAACGCAACTGCCAGTCAAATCTCCAAACATGAAAATTGCAACTTCCGATGTTTTTATAAATTTTATTTAATCCATCCTAGTTTCTGAACAAAATAAATATTAAAATTGTACCTAGAAAATAGTAATTGTGTTGACGCTATGACGTCGCCATGCTTTATTGCATGGGTAGCCGTAAAATACAGCCTTAGGCGATATGAGTTATTGCCCAGACCGGCCAGTGTTACACGTATAGGTATATGATAAATATTAATTTTAACTTTATTTTATTCATTCATATAAGTCATATAATACAAAAACGATCAAATAGGTATAAAATGAAATGGATTCAGAAACAAGTGTTAACCTTTATGTTAATCCGCCTCCATTTGGTAAATAGAGGTTCCCCAGCAAGTGACTGTTGTTTATCATGTTTATCAAACTCGAGTTAGTTAATTTTCAAATTTTGTAAGGACACCAGCTTTAGCGAGTGTCTTTTACAAATTTGAAAATTAACTAACGAGAGTTTTGATAAACATGATAAACAACAGTCACGCGTCGGGGAACTTACATATCCCATCACTTTATATAATTAACTATTTACTTATACAGTGGTGACCATTTTCTCGTCTTCAATCAGGGAAATTTACCACCACACAAGGTGTAGTGATATCTCTCCGCCATAAAATATAGTACCTAAATAGAGAGCCAATATTCTATTGTTTAATACTTTGAATAAGTAACTACAAATTAGACAGTAAATACAATGTTATTTTTAAAAAAAATGCGCTATGAAAGTTGCCCGAAGTTGAGAGCCAATCTACCCGTTAGACAGTAAATACAATGTACAATGTTATTTGAAAGAAAATGCGATATGAAAAGTAGCCCGAAGTTGAGAGCCAATCCATTAAATTAGGCCATGGGCTAGGAGGGTCCCACATGCACCCCCCCCCAAAACCTCCGAACCAATATTTTTCTGAACCCTTATGACCCACTGATCACAAATCCAAATGTTAACATTGCATAAGTTGGGATGAACTTCCGGTTATGACGTCATCAAGATGGCCGCCATCTCGAATTTCACTAAAAATTGAAAAATAGTCATTACATTAACATTTTTCAACCGAAGTAGACAAATGAGGTACCAAAATAACCACAATAGAACAACAAATACATATCAGGACCAAAAAATCCAATATATGTAGTGATTTCTACGCAGGAAATGAAAAAATCGGATTTAAAGCTCAAAAATGGTGATTTTTCAGCAAATTTTTCATATATTTGTGTTTGACGCAGCAAAAATGTTTTCCCAACAGCAATCTATTATTTCTAATAAGTTTTTTTGACCACTTGTCAATCAGTTTAAGCAACAAAAACAACCAAAACCAATGTTAACATCGTATAAGTTCCGGTTATGACGTCATCAAGATGGCCACCATCTCGAATTTCACTGAAAAATGAAAAATAGTCATAACTTTGGTATTTTTCAACTGAAGTAGACAAATGAGGTATCACAATGACCACAATAGAACAACAAATACATGTCGTGACCGAATAAGCCAAATATATGTAGTGATTTGAACGCAGGAAATGAAAAAAATAATATTTTAAGCTCAAAAATGGTAATTTTCAGCATTTTTTCATATTTGGCTTGACGCAGCAAAAATTGTTTCCCAACAACAAATTGTTATTCACAATCAGTTATTTGACCTCTTATCAATCTGTTAAAACAACAACATCAAAAATATATAGAAATGCAAAAAAACGAATTATTGTTATACCCTCAATTTTATAGATTAGCAGCGTCTCAAAAATAACACAACACCTACTGATAGCGTAACAAATGTAACCTAAGCTAAGCCTGTGTTTCCGTTAATATCATTAACAGTTCCCAAAGCGTTTGTGTCACATGTGAGCACATTCATTGTTTATTTCCTATGCATAGCATAAGCAAAATGTCATATGGTTACTACAATGTCACTAATATGTCTTTTCACTGGTTCACAATGATAACCATTATCATTGTGCGTGCTTTCTCGCCTCACTGACCTATCCACTGAAGAGACTCGGCATATCTGGTAGCTGGTACATGCAGTCCGAATCAGAGTACTCGAGATATCAGTATCCAATTCGTCGAAAGCCAGATCGACGTCTTCGATGTCGATGTGCTCATGTGACACTGCATTACCAGTGTTGTTTCTAGCCTTTTATGACCCATCCATGACCAGAGTTTATATCAGGAACAACAGGTTCAGGGATGTGGGATCTCTTTCAGATTCTAACTTATCGTACGTATATACTGTTTCAGACTTCTCCGGCATAATGGAAATTACACCAGATGCACATTCTTCAAATGGTGGAATTGGTTCTCTTAAGCACATAACTCCATAATTCGTATGAAGTACTATTCATCAATCTTGTGGACCCTCGTGCAAACCATAAATGGCACTGGTGATATCATCGAGGTCATTAATGAGGGCATAAATGTTAAATGTTTTTCATTGGTCTGACTTTTTCCCCACTCCCTTGAAGGTGCTGGTTGTGTCACATCTGGTGTATGCGCAAAGAGACCATTGAAGACTCTCTAGTAAAAAATGCTTTCCAGACTTGGCAAAGAGTGAAACTTCACTGCAGACCTCATTTATGACCTCAAAGAATCCACCTGTGCCACCTATGGTCACTGAGGTTCACAAGAATTAGGAATTGTGCTTCATACGAATTAAGGAGAACCAACTCAACCCTCCGCAGAATGTTGATCTGGTGTCTTTTCCATCATGCCGGGGAAGTCTGGAACATCATATACGATATGTGAATCTAGGTGAAACTAGGTTGGAAACAGGAAGAGCTCCCACATCCCTGAAGCGATGTTTTTCTGATCTGAACTCTGACCATGGACAGTTGACAAGTTTAGAACCACGATGGTAACCCGGTAATGTAATGTCACATCAGGTCACCGAGGTCGAAGACGACACTCTGGCGAGAAAGCACGCACAACGAAAATGATTAGCATTAAGAACTAGTGAAAGAAATATGTGACACTGTAGTAACCATCTTATATCTTGCGTTATACACAGGAAATAAACAATGGATGTGCTCATTTTAAAAGACACAATATGTTTCGAAAAGTGTCATGGTATTTACGGAACTTTAATTTGATACCCTATAGCTATTAGTTAGCGTTTTGCTGTAATAATTCAGTTTGAGAGGCTACTAGTCTACAAAATGTCGAGCATGAAAATGGATTGTTTGAAGTCCCACTTAGATATTCAGCCAACTTTAAATTCAAATTTGTTAAGATATAAATCGTCAATAGCCAATGTTATATTCAGGAAATTCCAAGACACCAGGAAACTGCAATGTTAGCGGTTTGGAAAAAAATAACAATCATATGCCGCATCCGGTGATGTTTTGTAAACCAAATGATGGTATAACAAATCTCTGTTGCATTTCTATATATTTTTGTTGTTGTTGTTTTAACAGATTGATAAGAGGTCAAATAACTGATTGTGAATAACAATTTGTTGTTGGGAAACAATTTTGCTGCGTCAAGCCAAATATGAAAAAATGCTGAAAAATTACCATTTTTGAGCTTAAAATATTATTTTTTTTCATTTCCTGCATTCAAATCACTACATATATTGGCTTATTTGGTCACGACACGTATTTGTTGTTCTATTGTGGTCATTTTGATACCTCATTTGTCTACTTCAATTGAAAAATGCTAATGTTATGACTATTTTTCATTTTTCAGTGAAATTCGAGATGGTGGCCATCTTGATGACGTCATAACCGGAACTTATACGATGTTAACACATTGGTTTTGGTTGTTTTTGTTGCTTAAACTGATTGACAAGTGGTCAAAAACTTATTAGAAATAATAGATTGCTGTTGGGAAACATTTTTGCTGCGTCAAACAAAATATGAAAAATTTGCTGAAAAATCACCATTTTTGAGCTTTAAATCCGATTTTTTTCATTTCCTGCGTAGAAATACCTACATATATTGGATTTTTTGGTCCTGATATGTATTTGTTGTTCTATTGTGGTCATTTTGATACCTCATTTGTCTACTTCGGTTGAAAAATGTTAATGTAATGACTATTTTTCAATTTTTAGTGAAATTCGAGATGGCGGCCATCTTGATGACGTCATAACCGGAAGTTCATCCCAACTTATGCAATGTTAACATTTGGATTTGTGTGATCAGTGGGTCATAAGGGTTCAGAAAAATATTGGTTCGGAGGTTTGGGGGGGGGGGGTGCATGTGGGACCCTCCTAGCCCATGGCCTAAATTATTTTTATATCTCTGAACAACCATTTGTCGTAATCCCCTCATGCTGGGTATCAGGATTCACCGGGTACTTTTTATCATATTACTACTCGCCTGGTATCCAGTGACTTTGCTCTTTTGCATGTGTCACAATGTCACACATGTAATTTGACCTTTAAAGTTTCCTTTTAGTTACAGATCCATAGTAACGTCATGACAGCAAACAATCACGTGATGATTCGAGTACGTCGGGACAACAGAGCAGTCTGCGCTGAATTTTTTTTGACGTTAAAATTCTTCTATATGAAATATCTTAAACTCCCGTTCATTTAATATGAAAGTTTACGAAACGCGTCTCGAAGTTTTATTTTTTTGCACGGCAAGTCTCGCAAAATAAAATATACTGTCTCTCCTTTCATAAAGTGTAATATGCAATGAAAACTCCTTTATGATCATCTACATATACATGCCGAGATTTATCAAATGAGATTTAAAACAAGATAATAGTCTCGAGATACTTAAAAGTATTGAACGATATATTATTGTATTTATCATATAAACGAATCTAAAACCTAATAAGCTAATTAAAAAAAAAATTATAGCAATTTTACCTATATTTAATCATCCCACTGATATAAACCTACAGAAACGCCCCGAAAGGTTCGTTTGCACTGTGATAAACTAACTACGTATATGTTCTTGTTAAATTTTTCAAGTTTAAAAATCGAGATTTACTGTTGAATTGTGTTGCGTATATTCTTTATAGCCTTTGAAGGCGTCTTTTAATAGACAGAGTTTCATTTGTAAAACTATATATATATATATTTATATTTGTTGTAGGGGGGCGAATTTTGGTGAATCCGCGTGTATAGCGGATTTTAAATCCCCGTGAATATCAGCAAATATACATTAAACAATTGTTAGGAGTGTTTTATGAACATAATTAAAAGGCAATGCGAGTCATATCTCTTAGCTAGATCGCACTAAAGTGAGGTAACGGGGCCTCGTTCATTTCATGGATTTATGAGCCGTTTTACTTCGAATAGTATGGATTCAAAACAAAGAAGAACCGAGATTTGATTTTAACGGTATGGACATTTAATAGCAATTAATTTGCTCTTAAGTAACCATTAACCCGTGCTCATCAATAACCCGTACCCACCAACAACCCGTACCCACCAATAACCCGTATCCACCAATAACTCGTAATCACCAATAACCCGTACCCAATAACCCGTATCCCCAATACCCCGTACTCACCAAAAACCCGGACCCGCCAATAAACCGTACTCACCAATAACCCGTATTCACCAATAACCTGTACTTACCAATAACCCGTACTCTCCATTAACTCATACCCACCAATAACCCGTACATGTACTAACCAATAACCCGTACCAACCAATAACCCGTACTCACCAATAATCCGTACTCCCAATAACCCGTACTCACCAATAACCCGTACTCACCAATAACCCATACCAACCAATAACCCATACTCACCAATAACCCGTATTCACCAACAACCCGTACCCACCAATAACCCGTACTCACCTATTACCCGTACTCACCATTAACCCGTACCAACCAATAACCAATACTCATCAATAACCCGTACTCATCAATAACCCGTATCCACCAATAACCCGTACTCACCAATTACCCGTACTCACCATTAACCCGTACCAACCAATAACCCATACTCACCAATAATCCGTACCCACCAATAACCTATACTCACCAATAACCCGTACCCACCAATAACCCGTACCAACCAATAACCCATACTCATCAATAACCCGTACTCACCAATAACCCGTACTCACCAATAATCCGTACTCACCAATAATCTGTACTCACCATTAACCCGTACTCACCAATAACCCGTACTCACCAATAACCCATACCAACCAATAACCCATACTCACCAATAACCCGTACTCACCAACAACCCGTACCCACCAATAACCCGTACTCACCAATTACCCGTACTCACCATTAACCCGTACCAACCAATTACCCATACTCATCAATAACCCGTATCAACCAATAACCCGTACTCACCAATTACCCGTACTCACCATTAACCCGTACCAACCAATAACCCATACTCACCAATAATCCGTACCCACCAATAACTTATACTCATCAATAACCCGTACCCACCAATAACCCATACTCATCAATAACCAGTACTCACCAATAACCCGTACTCACCAATAACCTGTACCCACCAATAATCCATACTTATCCATAACCTGTACTCACAATAACTCGTACTCACCAATAACCCTTACTCACCAACAACCCGCACCCACTAATAACCCGTACTCACCAACAACCCGTACACACTAACAACCCGTACTCTACAATAACCCGTGATTACCAATAACCCGTTAATTGAATATTCCAATTTGACAGACCAAAAGGTCCACTTACAGAATGGAACACAATTGATACATTTAACATAAATATATAAAATACCACATGTACTAGGTAAAAGATTCAGTTACAAACCAGTGAAAGATTTCTATAATCAGATTTTAAATGGTGCAATTGATAAACAAAACATATCTCAGTCAGATGCAGATTTATAACCATATACTGTTCGGTATTACATTAACTCTACTACTCTGGCAATAAGACTGATTGGAACGACTTGAACGTAAATCACGTCTAGGGACTAAAAAAAAAATATAGGTTTACTAGGGTGAGAACAATCATAAGAACTGTTGACAAAATTGAAAAGAAAGATCATGTCTAAAAATTTACACCTACTCTCTTATCTAGAGAGATTAAGATGTTTACAAATGTCTGTGTAAGGCTATATAGCTATGCCTCGTGCTTTCAAACTCACGTGTGCCTATTATGTCGCAGCACACACGATACCAAATGTAAAGTCACGCGTGATGTCTGGAATTTTTTATTTATATCTGGCGATCAGTTAACAATGCAAACATGCCGAGTTAAAGATAGTAATCGTTAACCCTATACAATACTAATTTATGATTTGTTTTGTCACGTTTTGTCAACTTGAACTTGAGTTATTTGTAGAAACTCTGAAATTAAATCAATGCGTTTGAGGAGAATAGAAATTTATCTTTAATAAGAATCAATAATCTCTACAGAGTGAAGCTTTATGATTTATCTATGTCGGGAATGACGGTGACCATCTATATATGAATTGTTAAGAAGCATTAAAGCAATAGCTACATGTGGCATAACTGCGCGTACATTTTGACATATCATTTTGTCTACAGTAAGGCCAAAAAATGTCTATTTAGGGTAACATTAGGGGGGGAAATAGGGTCGGAAGGTCGGCATTTTTTTTTTTTTTTTTTTGTCTTTTGCTCTAAAATAATGACCGGAACCGGAGGCTGAAATCGAAATCCGGACTTTTATTTTTTTTGGTATAAAAGTGGAAAAAATTTGTTCGGGGGTAAAAAATTAGGGTCGGTCGGTTAACCCTAAACAGACATATATATTTTTGTTTTGCCTAATATATTGGAATCCATTATGTTGGATCAATTAAGCTGTGAAAATCATTTATAGGTATGGAAATGACGGATAATGCCTTATAAACTTGTAATAAAAAATCTCGTTTTTATGCTTTATGTATGTTTAGAAGAAAGCCTATCTAAAGAAGTCACTTTGAAATTACTAATAACACTAGAAAATGAAATCAAATTGTAGACCACATATATTGCCTTGATGTTTTGACCATATATACTCATTTCACTCTATTATAAATTTTACTATGATTTTTGAAGTACAGTAAAAAAATATCTGTCTAAAATTAAAAGTATATATTGTATATATGGTAATTCTCAATAGTTTGTTAAATTGTGGTCGTCAAAAATGTAACACATGGAAAGCATTTTCCTAATAGTCAGTATTGACATCACTGCATATGTATGTTTAAAACAAACCTAAAAACTTTTCAAGTAAACTATATATACATATACAAATTATTTTGGGGAGAAGAGAAAAGAAGAAGGATCAATTATACATAATTAACATTCTACAAAATTAGCCCACTGTGACCTATTTAAAGACACTAAGTTATATTTACCAAAATGTTTTATTTTCCACAAGTAAATGGATTTATAATTCATGAAAAAGCATTAAACAATATCGTTCGGATTCACCAAAACAGAAAATTGAACCTCCTGTTTAATTCCCAATAACTCACAAGAAACTCCTGACCTAAATTATTTGTCATATCATGATGCGCCAACCTTTGAGTATCAGTAAACAAAAAGTAAGGCTTATCGGTTATGGCCGCAAGAAGGCATGAATTAACACCCCTCTTTTGGCGTTAATTATCAATAATCTCTATGCCCGGAATGTCGCCAGGACTGGTGGTATCTAGCAATATCGAAAGTTTTGTTAATTAAAGGTCATTATAACTAGTACATGTCATATGCCGTCTATTCAATTCAAAAGATCCAATGCCTTTCCGATACGGCGTTTAATTTCTAAAATTGGAATGTAAAACGAGATGGAACATTTTAATACTACATTTATCATCACAATCTGGACATTCCAATTAAAATTATTTAAATGTTAATATTCATAACACGTGTCGAATTATATTTTCTCCCGTCGTCCTAATTACCGCGTGTTATTTGACTATCAGTGCGTTAGACGACAAAACAGCGAAATGAATTATCAGTTAACATGGTTTACTTGCATTTGTTTGGTATTGTATCCTCATCATAGGCCATCGATATGGATTTTCTGATGTTATTATTTTTCTAACAAATTTTGAATTCATTGTTTCGGAAAGGTAATGTGGTATTGAGTAGGATGTTCATTTTCAATAAAGTCAATTCAAATGTTTTCACAAAGAGTTTCATTACATTTATCAGCAGGTAAGTAATTAGATAACTATCAATAATATGTTTTTGGTAAGTGTGTTAGGGTTGTGTTTCCGGTGTTTTTTTTCTGAATTGAGTCATTTGCCGATGGCCTGTCGTACCGATTAAATAACAAAAATGGTGTAATTCTGTTTCTGATTGTTTTTAATTCACGCAACTTGGGAAAACATATTTCTCATCCAAATACAAAATTTTAACAGATAAACTATACATTAAGCGAACCTAGCCATTCATTTCAGCAATCTCAGATCATTGCCTTTAAATTTTCGACATGTACTGCATTTAAAAAAATTAAATGGATTGTATTTGGTCTACATAACTAAGGATAATGAAATATATAATCAAATAAAATGCTGAATCTTGTTTTGCAATGAGAATTATCACACGCAGCACTTCTAATTTATATGAGATGCAAACAATAATTGAAGTGCTAAGTGGTAATTTGCATTTGTCAGGTCTTATTATATATTTTAATCTCATGTGTCGATGAAATCTATGTCAATTTGTTTTTGAGAGTACTTATACAGGTTGTAAATTTGACAAAATAATGGGTTTTTCATTGAATTCGACACATTAAAGTTTCACAGAATCCTCGAGATCACTGACATTTGTGTTATTCTAGGTTTCGTAATCATAAAGGGGTGTGCGATCGACGTGAGCGGTTTCTATCACGCATACAACTGCTATCCAATTCAACAGACCACAAAGTTCACTTACAGGATTGATAAAAAATTAACTCATCCAACATATTCGAGATTAGCTACAATATTGTAGCTCAATAGACTTAAGATAGAAAATAGTGTCGTCTTTAGAGCTACAATTGGTGCATATTACTGCTAATGGAGCAAAGTAATGATTATGCAAACCATTATTAAAACGTTTGTAAGCATTTTACCATATTTGTTTTATATCTCTTACCTAGTAGTCCATAAAACTGAACCGTATAAAATAACAAATTCTCAGCGAGACATTTTTTTACGTTATGCATACAGTGTATGCATGTCTTTCTGAAGGGAATTTATACGGCAAGTCTACAAATGTTCACGTCTTGTGAGCGGGATGGTAGACATTAAGGATGGTAGTTATGTTTGTTTTCGACAAAAATAATATACAAATTCATGTATACGCATAAAATAATTGGACACCTACAAAAAAGTATCGGAAATTGTGCCCGAGTGATTTTCTGAGGCACTGCTCCACTAGGACATATATGCACCATTTCGTACCCAACCGAAATGTATTTGTAGGCCGGGTACGTATATTCGTCCTAATTCGAGATACATTCTAGGTTAAAGAGACACAAAAATTAACATCCAGTTACAAACTAATGTAAGATTTATTTCAACTGATTTTAAGTGTAGCAGTGGATAAAGAAGTTCATATTATTACAACTAGATTGCATTCGATTTAAAGTACTTTTGACGTTATCAAAAACAAAGGTCATGTCTAAAAATGTCCGCCAACGTTCAAAGCGAGGAAGATTAAAATGTATACAGATGGAAATATCAGACCTAGAGTTGAAATCAATGTGGGCCTTACTATACAAACACACCAATTAAACAATGCATCCGGTGTAACTACATATATATACCTCAATGATTTACGAAATGGGAATGTAAAAGATTTCAATATGTTTGTTGAGGCTCAAATCCAAAGATTTATGTTCATTCTACCCTTATCTTTACTTTAAAGTTACCTTAAATAGAATTATTCAAATGTTATTTCTCATAACACAACAAAACATTGAAATGAATATTCATCAGTGGTTACTTGTTACAGAAGTGAATAGTAAAATGATACGATCGCAGAAAGGATTTATTTCTGACGTTACCGGAAGGTGTGGCTTCTCATAATTTGAAACATGTTGTGACGTATATAAAATATGTTTCAATTTTCATTATATCATAATTTTAGTGTCGGGTTAGGCGTGGAATTTTGTCACGCGTTAGGTATATGATGGTGCCGTAATTTATACTCACTAATCAAAATTTGCTTTTAATGTGACAAGACAGAAATTATGTACGGTAAATATTTTTTTGTCCTATATATATTTGGATGGAAAGTACTTGCAGTTTTCACTTTAAATTTACTAATAACACTGTAAAAATGTGAAATGAAATTGTAGACCACAATTTGGCTTATTTTGATCGTCTTCACTACTTCGTCGTCTCATTCCACTTCACTATACATGTAAATATAATGATATTGGCAGTACTGCCAAAATAATTTTCATCTCTTTTTTGTACTTTTAAAATTAAAAAAAAAATGCTTTGAAAGTGCTGTAATCCTCAAAATGCTTCCCGAAAAAAATGCCGTGGCACTTTATCCTATATGGAATGCAAAGAAAGCAAAGTAAATTATTTCATATTATTTTTTGTATTGATTAGACATATATATATATGTACACACGATTGAACACACAATTATTGTTCAAATGATGAGTATCGTTTTTGCTTTGTCGGCGGTGGATCATCTTTAACACCTTAATCTTGATTATAAAAATATGCCAACTGTAATTTGGATTTTTTTTAATATATATTTTATCTCATGATTTATACTACATTGCACTGTATAGTTGCTTATATTCGCGGCAGTTTTAATTACAGTCTGTGGTATGAATGACGCTTTGAAGAGCTACAAAGTGATTCAAGAAAATAAATCCCGCGAAGAAATTCTAAACAGTAATTTTAGCAGTTGTTCAGTACATTAGTTAATTGTCGACAAACAACCCACTATCGTAAATAAATGTATGTGGGTCAGAAATGGGCGGAAATTTTTACTTGTTAATATTTCTTCGGTAATCTTTTGAAAATCAGAAGGTTTGATGAAATAAGCTGTGAGAATTTGGACAGATAAATATGTATGGTGTTTTCTTAACGTTAGCTACATCACGGAATTTATGCAATAAAAACTCCCTATTTTATATGCCGTATATACATTATATTTAAATGAAAGCATACCTGCATAAATTACTTAACAATTGCTAACAGTACTGTAAAATTATTAATAAATACTATCAACTAATTATTTTAAATCATAATATACCTAAGCGGTATAACCTCTATTAGGTCCTTATTTTTTATATTTCTAGATAGGTATTTTTGACAAATATGATGGCATGTCAATTACAAGATAGAACAATGATGACCGTATGACGTCACCCTGAAGAAACCAGCAATTACGCAATGAATTTCAAGACGGAATACTATTTCATTAATATTATAATGGTATATATCGAACACCACGTGACCATGTTGTCACGTTTATTAACCATACAAAAAAGCCGTAAATCAGATAATGTCTAATATAAATGTAACAGGAGAGGGGAAAATGTAGCGCCAGACCGGGCATTTAGCCCGGAACCTCCGAACACTAGCTGAGCTACATGGTAACCGATGATCGAACCAGTGCAATCCAATTGCATATGAAATATCGTTCACTACTTTTGATACCAAGCGATTATAACCCTCCCCTGGGGTAATATGTTTTAGGTGGAGGTTTCATCGGGTCTCGAGCTAAAATGGGAATAGTACAGTGTATTCACTAGTGATAGTCTTCTAGGTTTAAATCTCGCTATCTAAAGGTTAGTTATTAAACCATACAGAAAGAAGGCCATGCTGCTTTTATTTTGATAAATGTCTGTCCACGAATATTTTCTGTGGCAATTACTGAAGTGTTGTTTCGGGGCAGCAGAAAGTCTTATTGCAAAAGTTTAACGGGAAAGGATATTAGTATGGCTGGCGATAATTTAACTCCTGCTTAAACAGTAGCTGTGGTTATGTAGCAAATCACCGACAGCAAAAATTAGATTGGTTACGAGATCATTGTCCGTTAGCTAGTTTCCATCAGAGGACAATGTCTAGCCATACTTGACTTAGGTAGAGTAAGCGCTATCAATGATTGCACGTCATTTTCCCTCTAGCGAAACATCTGAGAAATAACCATAGATGCTCTACCGCCGACAGATCAAAATCGATTCTCATTTGAACAATAATTATGTATATGTCTAATTAACACAAAAATAATATAAGATAATTTATTTTCTTTTGGCGAATATTTTCTCATCTTGAAGTAAAATGAGACGCTCGACCTTTCCAATGGTGGTAATTAATGGTGTTAAATAAGTAACTTTTGTAACTGAAGAAAATACTAATTCGTCTATTCTTTTTTTATAGAGAAATAATAACATTTGTCAGAGGTGGAGCATCTTTAATAGTTGGTAATGGTTATATATTTACTGGCGCTAGCCTTTCAAACGAAAACAAGAGACCAATAGGCCTTAACCATAGACACTATATATTGGCCTATCAGGCCCTTGAAGTCACTCAGTGATTTTATAAATTTGACTTCTTAATATATGAAGATGATTTGGTTCAATCACATCTGTGAATTCAGAAGAAAGATTTTTGAAAATTTTAGCCATTTTAACCCGATTTCGCCCCGCCCCTCTGGCCCCTGGGGGTCAGCCAGGACCAATATGGATATGATGTTAAAATGCTATTCCAGGCTAATAATTTTAACCCAGTTTGACTAATTTCCTATTAAAACTAATTTCATTTTATTCATATGTGTGTAACAGGGTGCAGGATTTACAATAAATATTTAATACCTGCCTCTGCCAGGGATCGAACTCGGGACTCTGGGTTACTAGTCTGACGCTCAACCGATCGAGCTAAAAGTGAAGTTCTCTCTAGCCGAGCGATATATTGCGGCTAGTATTAACCAGGGTTACATACTCCCCCTCCAGGAATCAACTCGTCCTCGAGTTTCCAGGGGTCACAACGATTCCTTCGCAGGTATCGTGAAGTATCATTCCCGAGTCCCTACATGGGCGCCAATGTAACCAGGGTGCAGGATTTACAATAAATTTAATACCTGCCTCTGCCAGGGATCGAACTCGGGGACCTCTGGGTTACTAGTCTTGACGCTCAACCGATCGAGCTAAAGAGAAGTTCTCTCTAGCCGTGAGCGATATAATGCGGCTAGTATTGACCAGGGTTACATTGTGTATTTTCTCGTATATAAACTTATAGTATAACTTGACCCCCCTCCCCAGGGGGAAATCAGGAGACCCCGGGTTCATAGTAATCACATTTCTAGTAATAAGGACCTTACAGGACCTTATACATCTATGAAAATTTATTTGTTGTCTGACCAGTTCAGGAAATTTAGACGTAAAGATTTTTTTTATGGTTTTCGGCCTTTTTGGACCCCCATTTGGCCTCCGGCACCTATAGGTCCCTAGGAGTCTAAGTCTATGGAGAATTTGTTATTTATGATTTCAATTGGATTTAATATAGGGAAATCTATTCTGGACATCTTTTAACTAGTTTTCTAAATTACCAAATGACCCCAATATTTTGCACAAAAATGTGTTTCTCATATTTAATACTACGTAGTTTACCCTAAGGTCTCTCGTCGTGGGAAAATACGGAGATCCCATGGTCATCCTAATTCACCACCATTTGTTTTATAGGAGGTCTTTGAGACCTTTCTATCTATGAAGAATATTTTATTCTACCACATATGTGAATGGAGATGATGATTTTTTTTTTATTTTAGTCAATTTTACCCCCTTTTGGCCACTCCCACAGCCCATTGAGGGTTGAGAGTTATATAATTCACAATTTTGATTAGCTTATCCCTAGAAGATTTGTGCAAAATTTCATCGAAATAGCTTCAGCGGTTTTAGAGAAGAAGTCGAAACATAGATTCTTTACAGACACACACGACGTACGACGCACAACGCACGACGACGGACAAAAGGCGCTTTGAATAGGTCACTTGAGACTTTGTCTCAGATAACCTAAAAAATCTTTAACCGTAAACACATAAACTAAGAGACTTTTTGTATGATGAAAAGCGTTATTCATATCCTCAGCTGAATAAAGTTTCATTTTTGACGTCGTAAAATATATCCAGTTATTTCAAGACAAAACAGTATCACCATATGAAATCCAAATGTTCATAAAACCCAATTTGTCTTTAAAACTTGATATAAAAATCCTGAAAATATATGGAATGTGATATTTTTACTCACGTGCTTTCAATTGTTTAGCTTCTTTTATTGGCAGGCCCCGAATGACGTCATAGTGCGTGAAGAAAGAGCTCAGCAACAACATCAAGGCGATGCTCTTCACCATGATTAACTGAAAGCATTTAAACGTAACAGTTTGACTATAAAACAGTGATAGTTAGCTAAACCAATTAAATAATTTACATTAAAGTTTTAATTACCTGCTTAAAATCTACATAAAATTTAAAAAAAAAAATGAAAAGTGTGTATTAATCTATGTAATGATGAATCATTAAATAAACAAAATTTTTCAACTGTGTAAAAGTACTTACCTCAATTTTTCTTTACAAATACGAAGAACTGTCGGTTATAATTTAATAGCGCGGATATTAACTTATAAAGCATCGTTTGGTTATGCGCATGTCACGGCATGAGGCCTTTTTAGTAACAGCATGTTTACCTTAAAACCAGCTAAAAACTTCACTACGGTTACAGTGGGGAAGGTGTTTCTTTGATCTTAATCTATATTCATCTTTTAAGACTACGCATAGCATTTACAATTGAGATGTCAAAATGTCGAAACGCCAAGTGCATTACATATTCAGTTTAGAAATGGTAATGTAGTTTAAGCCAAAACTACGGGGAAGTAACATCAACAGATATATCTAGATACTCCCCTGACCTCCTTAAAGGCTAGCGACATCACAACGAGTTACAGAAATGTCTTTAGTGCGTCATTTAAACCACAATTAGGATATCTTTATTGGAATCGTTCCTAAGTTTTAACTGATTGACAGACGATTTTCATTCAAAGTAATATGGCCTATTTCTTGTTATAGTGGTAATAAATCACATCTTCAATCATAAGTTCAATAAGTTCAATAATCATGCCTAAAGTGAAAATAAATGAAAAACTCAATAAATAATTGTATTTCTTATTCCTGAGAGATATACCCCTGATGCATACAGGAGGAAAACTACAGCCCTCATCGTTGATGTACTGTAGACCATATGTCTTTCGTGGCTATTAAATTTCGTGATTTTCACTTCAAAACAAGTTTGCGAAGAATATTGTTCGCGGATTTAAGAATTTCTATCAAAATAAATGTTGTAGATATATATTTGCGGAGGCAACTTTAAACTTTTGTGAATTTACTTGTATCGCGAAATTCGCGAAAGTAAATCGCACGCGAATAAAAGTTTTTCAGTATGTTTATGTAAGTTAAATATATTATTATTGCACTATAGGAAAATCATGAATTTTTTTTTCTGATAAATGTTTTAAATTTATAGTTTCAAATTATAAGTGCCAATATATCAAACTCACGAATCATGAAGAGCTTTTATTTTAATATTATATCCACCACCAAAAGTTACCAACATTTGGTGAATTATTTTCATTGCATAGGTTTAAATGTTTTTGGCAGAACTACCAAAAATCGTTACGTTTACATCTATACTGTAGTGAGATGAGTACATACGGTCAGACAATCAATTCAATTTGTGTTCTACAATTTCATTTCACATTTTAGTGTTATTAGTAATTGTTAAGCGATTTCTGGAGGCATGTTTCCATCTACGCATACATAAAAATAAGAATTTATTTTAAAGATGCTCCACCGCCGACAGAGCATAAATGATATTAATCATTTGAACAATAATTGGTGTTTAATCGTGTACATATATGCCTAATTAACACAAAAAATAATATAAAATAATTTATTTTGTCTTTAGTTTATGCGCAATCAGTACTTAATTCCATATAGGATATAGTGTCACGGAATTTTTTCGGGATGCAATTAATTATTTTTCATATTTTTAATTTGAAGTAAAATTAGAAGCTCAAACTTTTCAATGGTGGTAATGGTGTAAAGTAAGTAACTTTTGTAACAGAAGGAAAAT